>NC_064293.1:6715968-6766812 GCF_019186545.1 Solanum stenotomum
GCGTGATCACTAAAATAATGCCCACAGAGGGGACTTATAGCCTACGTGGCTCGTAGTTGCGGGACTAATTGGGTACATTGAACACTAATCCAACTCGGTATTATGCTACTCCCAATGGATTAAGTATTTAGCACATTATGACTGAATTTCTATAAGTTACTGGATAGCTCAAATTGTACATGCAAACTGAGAATGCAATGGTTAAACTGATATTGATACATTAATAAGTGAGGCATGTATAACTGAATAACTGAAATATCTAACCTAGCATGTGTAATTCAAGAACTAAAGAAATACATAACTAGAGTTCTAGAATTCATGCATTAAACTGAATATTAACGTACTAATCTGATTTGGATCATTCTAACAGCTAAGAACCCAATAATTCTAACATTCAAGAAACCCTAAGTCTAGTCATAATAAGAGAATCAAGAAACTGACTGTAAACTAGGGACCTAATGGGTGAAATCCCACATACCTGGTGACGAATTCCACGAAGAAATCTTTAAATTTCAGGGCTGGAACTGATGGAACCTTGTTGCGTTCTTGAACTAGGGGTCTTGACTTCTCTTCTCCTTTTACGCTATAATTTTTCTAAGTTTTGATTAATGATTTGACTTAGGTAAGTTCTAGTTATGTTTCTAGGCTTAAACTGACTAAAACCTCATAATTTAGGGTCTAAACGACGTAGCTTAGGGGTCCAACGAAATAGGAAAAGACCAAAGACCCTTGACTTAAATGCTATCGGAGTGATTGACGGACAGGACCTACCGGTCGTAGGTCAATCTACAGTCCGTAGATTGGAGTTGTAGGTCAATTCTGTCCGACAGGGCTTCATTAAAACGAGCATTACATTTTACTCGGAGGTCAGATTTTAGCAAACTCGGTGGCGTTGGAAAGAGGATTCAATTAACTACCATAAAATAAGTCATGGGACACAATTCCTTTTGTGCTATGAGTTATGACTATTTGAAGTTGACCCAATCAACAATTTTCCTCTAATTGGTTGTTGACCCTCACCTACGGTCAGACTTACGGACCGTGGATCGAACACGGTCTGTGCTAGTCGGCCACCAGCATGGGCCGTGGTCTGACCTACGGTTCGTGGATGGCAACCGTCGGTTGCACCTGCAACTTCTCAAAATTTGCATTTTTTGTCTGTTTCGGATACGTGGTGTTACATACTAAGTACCGCCTTAGGCAATCATACCTACTTACCATCTTAGGATCTTATCCTTAACTTACTTCTCATAACCAAGGAAATTTCTCACCTTTAGTCAATCATATCATAGAAGGCGACTATAGCAACAATCCATCAAAGCATACATGATATAAGAGAAACCCTTCTTAGGTAAACTTAAGTCATACTTTTGCAATGCATAGATGAGAGCCCATAATCCCATCCATACTAAGTACTTCTTTAGGTCATCATACTCATGCTTCTTATTTAGGGACTAGTCCCTGTTTGAAAGCATTGGAACACTAGGAGGCACTTCATTAAGCATATCTTAGTTCCTCATTAAGTTGAACCCTATGAGATACTACATTAAGTACATTTTAGTTTATCATTGTTTTTAACTCTAGGAGATGCTTCCACAAGCATAGTCTTAGTTCATTAAGTTTGAACTCTAGGAGATGCTTCTTTAAGCATAATCTTAGTTCATTACTAATCTTGTAGTAGTTGGGATATAGCCTTAACCAACATGAGAACATATGAGCTATCACATGATCCCTCCCGATGTTACCCACACCGTCAAGGGTTGGTCCACTTGCCTAAGGTATAATCGGTTTGTTAGCTTAGTTGGATCCACTAGCTAATTTTCTACGGGGCACGTAGTTATGGGATACGGAGATTGCTACTAGAAACCCAAAAATCCACTAGGTGAAGGCTTCCATCTCATGAGACATACTTTAGGAAATCCGGACCCTAGTAGGTGAGAGTTCCCATTTTGGAAGCCCAAACTCAACTAGGTGGGAACCTCCATCTCACTTCAATATCCACTCAGTGCTAGGCCTAAATCCCACAAGATAATTATTAAGTCTCTACTATGACTCACGTTTCATGAAAGGATGTCCTTGACAATCAATTAAAGTTAATTCATTAAGATACCTCTTTAGACCATGCGTGAGCAACTATTACCATCCATGACCTATGTATGAAGGTTCTTTAGCCTTAGGTTCCATTAGGTGAGAAAAGCCTTTCAACCCTAGAACCATTACTATTTGAGAACACCTTTCATGTTAAGTTCATTATGAGTTCATGAGAATAACCTTTCAATCAGCCTACAACAACAACCTAATCATTTACACTTCACTCTCAATATGTACTCTTAGCATTTACATAAATTCTACAAGAACATGTATACATTCATAATATAGATCATATTAACTTTACTTTCATAACCCTATAAGTCAACATTTATGATTACAAGCTTTACCTCTTTCAATCATCACCCAAATCTAGATCACAAGACATTCTAGTCACAAGCTTTATCTTTAAGCAATTCTAGCCATATCTCATATAAAGATTCAATCTCATGTATTACTAGTCATGATCCATCATCTATACTTTAATCTAATTCAAGTCATGTTTACATGCTTCTAGTCTTGATCGATTACTACTCAAAATATGAATTCTAGAAGATCATCACTAAGTCTTCAATTTCATCTTTCATGGCATAGACCCACATGATATCAATCTCATCAATTAGACTAGGGTTAACCATGGAAAACATGTAATATCATCAATATATCATGATTCAATACTAAATCAATCATAAACAAGTACTATTCACTCAATTGGAACCATTCTCAACACAACCCACAACATAGGAAGAAACCCAAGCTAGAATTTTGGGTTTTTCTTCACAATTGGGAGAATTTTGATTTTACGTATCCAGGCGCTTCATCCAATACTAAGCGTCCACGGTCATTCAATAGTAATATAACCCAACTAGTGACTTGGGGTCGAGTCCCAAGGGAGCGGTTTGTAATCGAGAATTAAGAGAAAAGTAAGAACTTCAATCAAGTCAATTATAGTTAAAGACTTGTACGAAGAAAAACATATCAAATTAAAGGGTGACACAAATGTCAATTATCGAAGGGGGTTTTGTAGTCAATTATCAACTAGAAGCAGCAGATAATATAGAAATATGAATATGGAGACAAGATTCTTAGGATCTAATAGGAATATGGGCTAAAATAAACAACTGGGTAAATGCTATTGATAGTAAATCGTTGTAAATTGGTACCTAAGCTAGACTTTAGTGGGGATAAATTTTCTCTCGAATAATTTACCCCGAATCAAATCGGTTTCTCTCGAACACCAATATGCGGCAATGAAGCACAACCTTCACCTTAGTCCATTCACTCTCTCGAGCTGAATATGTGGGAGAGGGTTTAGGATTCACTCTCTCGAGCTGAACCCACGACAACCCAATAACCATAGACTATCAATTCAGTAGTTTTGGTTTTAAAACCTCTCTCTCTCAAGGAAATAAAAAACACAGAGATAAAATTGTATTTGCAACTACAACCCCATTAAATTCAAACACAACTACCGAACGAATTCACCTTTAAACAACAAATTAACTATCTATTTGCAATACACAGCAGTAAATTCAACCCATATTCACATAATCACACCCCAAGAATTGGGATTTTAGCTAGACATAGTAAAGAGATAGAAATCGATACCAAAAAGTGTTTCCATCAAATAGGTATGATAGATATTGTCTTTACACAGGTCTAAGATGAAGAATCTTCAATACCCACTTCCAATTGCTTAGAAATGGAAATCTTCAAATCTTCAAAGTTAAGGAACAAAGTCTCCAAAACTCTAAGTTCTAAAAACTGAAAATAATGTTTGATATTCTAAAATTTGATATTGATTGCCTTCTAAACTAAAAATTCAAGCAAGTATTTATAGTTGTCAAAAAGTGTGCTGCGAAGAACCACTCGGCGCAGTTAGTCGGGGTCTCTGATCCACTCGGCGATCCACTCTTTGGTCTTGTTCATCACCTTTCTACATTGGCCTTCAACAAATTCAAGTTATGTAAGGTTGGGAGATAGAGTACAACATCGCAGAATAGTTCGGCGACTCGCCGACTATTTCTTTATCTCGCCGACTCGAATTTATTCTTCAGAGCTTGGCACACTGGAACATTAGGCGAGGCCATAGCCATTCGGCGACTCGCCTAATGGTTTAGGCGATCCTTAGGCCGTGTTTTTTTCATTCTTTTCAGCTGTCTTGTTCCTTTCTGCCCAATAGTGTCCATGCTTTGTCTCTAACTCCAAATACCTGAAACTCAAGGATTTTCATCAGTTATTGAGACAAAATATGCATTTGAAGACACTAAATCTATCAAAATAAAGCCCTAAAAGAGTCCAAATTGTGGACTCATCAACACCCCCAACTTAAACTTTTGTTTGTCCTTAAATAAAACTCAAGTTCAGCAAGTCAAAAAGGATGTCTCAAACAGTGCTACACAAGACTCAATCATGAATGCACACAAAAAGACTCAACTTACTCGTGCAAGGATCAATTGTGCACTCAAAGATTCAAGTTGTGACTCACCATTACCAAAGAATCTCAAGCTCACTATACTTGCTTCAAATACAAGTTCAAGCTCAACAAAGGTATTCAAATGCCCTCACACAAAAAATGATTCCACATTCACTCAATGGTTCAATCATTTAAAGTTTCGGAATCAAGATCAACACTTACACTCACAAAGATAAACACAATACATGATTTCACCCATAGGTTTTCCCTTATTTTCCAATCGACTTTTGCTTCAGCTCATTCAAGATTAAGAAAGGTCTTTTCAAGGCTTGTAATGGGGCTGGGTATAATGGTATTGTCATTTAGGCTTATAGGTTGTAATCTTCATGAAATGTAATGTGAACAACACCTTTTTTCCTTCTCTTTATCATTTTCATTCAAGCTCAAAAGTCACCTCTTATTCATTTTCCATGGGTCATTGGAAACCCTATTTTCTTTGTATTTCCACAACCTTATTCCACAATTTTTCTTTCTTTTTCAATCTTTTTTTTTTTATATATATAGAGGGGTTCCATTTTTTCTCAAAACATGGGCCAAAGGGACCTCTTTGCATTTTCTTGATTTGCCTTCTCTTTTCACCACACCCCCAACTTAGGATTTTGGCCTAAATTGACTATTCAATCAAACCACAGATCATGAGGATTATGGGTAATGGGTCAATAAAAGGTATCAATGTTATTAAGTTTCTTCCAAGAAAAGGTTAAGACTCAAAGGGTGCTCAAAAGAGGTTCACACACTTGCAAGGTAAGCTACAAAAGAGGTATAATGTCAAATTGGTTCACACTCTTTAAAGTTGCCAAAGATCATCTCAAAAAATTGCAACACTTAGTCAATCGGACCAACGGGGCAAATTCTAAGTGTCATCACACATGGTTCACGGTAAGCTCATCACACAAGGCATTGACACCAATGTCAAACAAGACTTCACACTTTCGCTAGTGTGCATGTTCATCATAAGAGACTCAATTCGATACTTGGCTAGTCACAACGAGATGTAACGAGTTCACATATTATCTATGCAACTTCAATTTGCCTCGTCGTAGCCGCATATTCATTTTTGTTCGATTATGAGCACTATTTGAGTCATCGGTATTGATCAAAATTGGTACTCAAATTTGCAAGGGAACAACCACATTCAACACATACAAGAGGTGGCAAAATTTTTTGGAAGGGTCAAAATCGTTTACTATTAAAAGCAAGGAGCCACAAGCTCAAGTATCCACAGAAGCAGTGTAAAAACACAATTTTTAGCTTAAAGCCCAAATATAAACAAAATAAGAACTACGAGTGTCACACAAAAGGTGAGTCTCACCCCACCACAAATAAAAACACGTGTTCTCAAATGCAAACGAAAATATAATATCGATAAGTCAACATAAAGATAGACAGAGAGGAAGGTAAAGAAGGGATCCGATCTAAGTAGTCGCTCCTTCTGTCTGGGCATTAGTGCTAGGTGCATCAGTCTGGACTTGGGCATCAGTGCCCGGAGTTCCTTCTAAAGGAACAATAGCACCAAACTAATCAGGAGTTGCTATAGGTGTGTCCGCCAAAATTTTTTGAACAGTAGTATAAAGTCCCCGAGCCCATGAAGGAATAGAGGGGTCTCGGGGAGTAGTCTTCCTGTCAGAAATGGGCTTCTTACCCTTGCCTTTGTTTCCAGGTGAAGGTGCTTGCTTGCCTTTATTGGGAGGATTCAACCTCCCTTCATTTAATTTGAAATTCTATGCTCTTATATTTCGGGGTGGCATGATTTTCCCAGCAACTTTTGGTCTAGCTATGTACGCAAAGCATTGAGACAAAGTTAGGAAATATTCGAAAAGAAGCACAAAAAATCAGTTTTAAAGCTATGGCAATTTGGCGATGGGAGACCCTTTCAGCGAATCACTAACAACTTTCAGTGAGAAAGAACTAGCTCGCCGAAAGTTACAGTGCGAAACGGATTCAGAGGTGCAAACTAAGGGCGATCAAGAAATCTTTCGGCGAGTCGACGAGTTCCTTCGGTGACCTTAGGCTTCTCGCCAAAAGTTACAAAATTTAACAACACATAAAGCATGAAATTAAAGGCAAGATGGGGACATTAGGTGAACCGCCGAATGGTTCGGCGAGCTCGAACCAGCTCGCCAAATGACCCAACGTGCCTATTTTCAATCCAACTTCTCAAAATCAACCCCGTAACCCCCAAAAACAAAATTAAAGCATGCACAACACAAATTCAAACAAGACCCATAACATACAAGTGCTACCCCACAAAATTTTAATCTATTTCAATGCACCAAGCTACGGGATTTCAACAATCAAAACACTACTGGCAAGATATTCAAATTAAAATCGGCATTTAAGCATACTAATCCTATCAGAGAGGCCCATGAACTTAACTTGAAGGCCTTGACCCACGACACTCCCCCACGGGGAGTGGGTCCCCATCGTAAGTGGGCTATTTTTTGATAGCTTTTGGAGATGTTTTAAGGTCCTCCTTAAGGACCCCTTGGTTGGTCCTTGGGTAGTTGTACCTTGACATTTAACCCATAAACCCCTCATTCTAAGTACGGGAAATAAATTCTACAACTCTAAACCCCACGTAAAGCTCTAGAACTCTTACATTAGGCTCTAGTTAAGTCTACTAATTTCTAGAATATTACACTTGGAAAATAGAAGTTGTATGCAAAATTTTCTAAGTGTGAGTTCTGGTTGACTTCACTTGCCTTTTTGGGGCATGTGGTTTCAATGAAAGGGGTAATGGTAGATCCCCAAAAGATCAAAGCAGTCAAGAGCTAGGTCTGGCCTAGCTCTGTGACGGAAGTTAGGAGTTTCGTGGGACTCGCCAGCTACTACCGGTGATTTGTGAAAATCTTTGCTTTTATCGCCACAAATTTGACAAGGCTGACCAAAAATGAGGTACCTTTCGAGTGGATCGACAAGTGTGAGGAGGGTTTCCAAAAGCTTAAGACCCTTCTGACCATACCACCTATTCTGGCACTGTCAGTGGAAGGTAAAGATTTCATTATTTATTGTGATGTTTCACATTCGAGTTTGGTGTTGCGTTGATACAGGATAAGAATGTTATAGCTTATGCATTGCGGCAGCTGAAAGTTCATGAGAGGAACTATCCGACGCATGACTTGGAGTTGGCAGCGGTAGTGTTTTCCCTGAAGATCTGGCGGGATTACCTTTATGGTGTCAAGTGTGAGGTGTTTACTAACCATCAGTCTACAACATGTATTCACTCAGAACGACCTGAATTTGAGACAATGAAGGTGGATGGAGTTACTCAAGGAGTATGATGTTACCATCCAGTTTCATTCGGATAAGGCTAATGTGGTGGCAGACACATTAAGCTGGAAGGCAGTGAGTATGGGTAGTCTAGCTTTCTTGGGTGTTTCCAAGCGAGCTTTGGCCAAGGATATTCAAACCTTGGAGTCAAAGTTTATGAAGTTGGGCATCTCAGAGAAAGTGGGGTGTTAGCCAGCATTGAGGTTAGACCCACATTCATTACAGAGATCAAGACCAAGCAGTTTGAAAGATCTCAAAAAGAAGACAGTGTCTGGTAAGGCACAAAATATAGTTCTTGATGCGGTTGGTGTGCTTAGTTTTAAGGGGATAATTGATGTTCATCCAGTGGATGACTTGATTCAGAAGATGTTGACAGAATTCCATGGTTCGCGATATTCCATTCATCCGGGTGTGACCAAGATGTATCGAGATTTGAAACGACTTTATTGGTGGTCTGGCATGAAGAAAGACATAGCTTAGTTTGTGGCTAAGTGCCAAAACTGTCACCAGGTAAAGTATGAGCACCAAAGGCCTGTAGGTTGCTTCAGCAAATTCCAATTCCGAAATGGAAGTGGGAAAGGATAGCTATAGATTTTGTGGTTGGTCTTCCCAAGACCTTGGAAAAGTTTGACTTCATTTGGGTGGTGGTTGACAGACTGACTAAGTCGGCCCACTTCATTCCAACCAGAGTGGACTATAATGCTCAGCAATTGGCTAAGGTTTATGTGAAAGAGATAGTGAGGCTGCATGGGGTGCCCCTTTCTATCATCTAGGACCGTGGTACGCAGTTCACATCCAAGCTTTGGGAAAAATTGCATGAGGAGTTGGGAACTCAACTCACTTTTTTGCATAGCTTTCCATCCACAAACGGATAGGCAATCAGAGAGAACAATTCAGGTATTGAAGGACATGTTGAGGACATGTTGAGGGCATGTGTGATTGACTTTGGAGGGCATTGGGATAAGATTTTATCTTTGTGTAAGTTCTCCTATAACAACAGTTACCACTCTAGCATTGACATGGCACTATTCGAGACATTTAATGGGAGGGGATGTAGATCACCCATAGAGTGGTTTGAGGCTAGAGATGTGAAACCTTTGGGGGTTGATTTGCTGAAAGATGCTCAGGAAAAGGTAAGAAGCATTCAAGTTAAGCTTCTAGCAGCCCAGAGTCGATAGAAAAGGTATGAAGACCGTAAGGTAAGGGACATGACATTTCAGTCAGGTGAGCAAGTTCTTCTTAAAGTGTCACCCATAAAGGAGGTGATGAGATTCGGCAAGAAGGGCAAGCTCAATCCTCGATACATCGGTCCATTTAAGATTCATGATTGTGTAGGGCTAGCAGCTTATAGGTTTTCTTTACCGCCTAGCCTATCTGGAGTCCAGCCAGTGTTCCATGTGTCTATGTTGAAGAAGTATCATAGGGACGGAGATTACATCATAAAGTGGGACTCAGTTTTGTTAGACAATGACCTTCAGTATAAGGAGGAACCAGTTGCAATTCATGATCGCGATGTCCAGAAGCTGAGGACCAAGGAGATAAATTTCGTAAAGGTTCAATGGAAGCATCGTCCGGTTGAGAAAGCCACTTGGGAAACCGAGAAGGACATGCGAGACAAGTACCCCCAGTTATTCAACTATTCAGGTACTACTCTACTCATGCTTTAGCCCTTTTCTTATACTTTGTCACTCGGGAACGAGTTATGGGTAAATTGGTATCTATTTTAACGACTTGTTCTCATCGTTATGAAAAAGCCAATGGGAAGGAATTTGGGCCAAAACACTTATGAGTAGTAACTTGGAAATTTCTTGCCTAGTCCAGATTTGGACGAAATCTGAGTCAGGTGAGATCTAGAGAAATCTGGTAATGAATGGGGAATTTGATCACATGAGTGGATAGCCAAGACGTTATGGAGCCTCTACGACTTTAAGGAATCAAATTCGGGCAAGTAAAACTCCCGAAACTGACTTGGCGTGAAAGGGTAGTTTTGGAACGTCCTTATTTGTAGGTAAGTTGTCAAATGAGAGCTTGGAACTCAAATTCTGAGGTTCTGTCTCCGTGCAACCGCTGGGGTGGGTTTAATCCCGCTAGGATGGGGCCATTGTGGCGGGATGGGATCCGTCGTGGCGGGCCATTCACGACTTAAGTCGGAGAAAAACCTCAATTTTGTTATTTTCTGCAAAACTTCATTCTTAAGAGCTAAGGGATGACCTAGGGAGAATTCTTGACAGATTTCCACAACTTCTAGTGCTAAAGGTAAGGAAATTACTCCCCTAGTCCGTATTTTGATTCCTAGAACTTAGAATCTTGGGTAATTATCATAGGGGGAGGGTTTTAGCCTGAAGTTAATAGTGGAAAAGCTTTAGTTGAACATTAGAATCATGAGTTTGGTCTTGGGCTATTAATTTTGTTATAATCCGGATAAATTAGACCTTGTTTATTGATCCTTCCATTAATTACTTGCTTACAGACCAAGAACAAGCTGAAAGACTTTGGAAAGGGAAGGCTCAAGTGTCTTGGGAGTATTCAGGCTTGGTTTCGAGGCAGGTGATGGTTCGATTTCCTGTTGTGTGGTATATGTCGGTTAATTGCTTCATTGTATTCATGCATATATGTGAATAGGTAAATGTGAATCGAATCCAATGAAACGATTATGTGTGAAGAATTACATGTCATGAACCTATTACTTGATTGTATGACTATGAGCACTATTCATTATGGGTGTGATTGTGATTGTGATTGTGGTTGTGCTGATTAGATCGGGTGTCACGTTTCGACACATAAATTGGATCGGGTGTCACGTTTCGATACATATGTTGGAGCGGGTGTCACATTCCGACACATGTATATTGTATCGGGTGTCATATTTCAACACACTAACAGTTTGGGTGTGGGTTCCATGAGAGGACCACTTGTGATGATTGCGTTCATATCTAATTGTTATTGAAATTGGGAAATTGCATGTTGCTCCTAAAATGAGAACTGAATTATGCATTTTGTATATGTGTGTTTACTGTGTTGTAATTGCTTGTGTATATTGTGCTTATGGGAGTAGCCGTGTGATCCTACCAGTACATCGTGGTTTCGTGCACTGATAATGTACTTGCTCTTTCTTTGTTGAGTACTGGGCATCTTCAGGCAGCTACTGACAGACCTCAGTTAGGAGATTATTGACTGCGACCGAATTCAAGGGTGAGTTAGTTCTTTCAGGCTGCCATGGATCCTTCTTTTGTTTAGTCCATTCTCTTCGGACTCAGACTATATGGTTCGAATTGTTTTGTTTAGTTTTCGGGGTTGCACCCCCTTGTCATAGTCTTGTTGGTTAAACAGAGTTTTGGTACAATGACTTTCAGTTCTAGGGGTTGAACTTCCGGAATGATTATGTTAGCTGTTTTGTTTAAACCTTCAGAGTTTATGGGAACTCAACTTTAAGTTCATCATTTAAACCTGCTTCCGTATCTTTAAATGTTTAGTCGGGTGTATAATGATTCTCCCATCGGACGGTTAGTGTGGGTGTCAATCATGACGGTCTTGGTGGTGACACAATAACGTTGTGAATTATTCCAAAACTTATAATATATGCACTTATCACACTCATTTGTTTAAAAATAAATTTCAATCCTACTGTATCAAACTTTTCATGCCATTGATTTGGTGCCTGTTTCAAGCCATATAGAAATTTAGTAAGCTTACACACTTTGTTTTTTTGGCCTGCTTCAACAAAGTAATCGGGTTGAGCCATATAATTTTTTTCATGTAGGTCTCCATTTAAAAAAACAGATTTTACATCCATTTGATGAATTTGCAAATAAAATAATGCAGTCATAGCAATTAAAAGTCTTATGGATGTAATTCTAGTTACCGGTGAAAAAGTATCAAAAAATTCCAAGTCTTCTAGTTGCTTAAAATTTTTTACAACTAGTCTAGCCTTGTATTTATCAATAGATCCATCCAGTTTCAACTTTTTCGTAAGACTAATTTACAACCAATAATTATTTTATGACCCAGTGGTAAATCAACGACTTCCAAGTCTTATTAGAAATTCGTGATTCCATTTCATTATTTACTTCCTCTTTCCAAAATTAGAATCATGTGAAGATAAAGCTTTTTTCAAGGTGGGAAGGTCATCTCCAACATTAAACATATAAAAATCAGGATCAAAATCTTTTTCTACTCTATCTCTTTTACTTCTTCTTAACTAAAATCATCAATTTCTTTATTTTTCAAAGTAAAAGTAGAATAACTAGGTAGTGATAAAATATTTTGTTCAATCCTTTGAGCCCCACTACTTTTTATTTTCATGAAAAATAGCATCATCTGATTCAATTATAATATTATCTTCAGGATTAAATAATTTATAGGTCGTACTATTTGAAGCATAACCAAGAAAAGCACAAGTAGTAACTTTCTTACCCAATTTTGTAATCTTGAAATCCATTAGCGTCACACAGGCTAGACAACCCTTAACTATTAGATATCCCAAACTTGACTTGTGACCCTTCAATAATTCAAAAGGTGTCAATTTAGACTTTTTATGAGGCACACGATTCAACACATAACAAGCAGTCAAAATAGCTTCACCCCATAAATTTAAAGGTGCATGTAACTAAATAAGCATGGCATTGTTAATTCAACTGAGGTTCTATTTTTTCTTTCCGCTATAGCATTAGATGAATGGGAATAAGGAGGTCTAGTTTCATGAATTATTCTCAATGATCTAACAAAAGAATTAAACTCATTTGACTCATATTCACGGTCTCTATCACTTCTAATTCTTTTTATTTTCCTACCAAACTGATTTTCAACATCATGAAAATAAGTTTCGAAATTTTCAAAAGCATCACTTTTATTTTTCATCAAGTAAACATGTAAACTTAGAAAAATCATCAAATAAATTTATAAAATATCTATTACCTCCGCGAGTTAAAATTCTTTCAAGTTCACAAATATCAGTATGAACTAATTCTAACAAATCAGATTTTCTTTAAACTTGAAAGTGAGGCCTTTTAGTGATTTTGGCTTTACTACAAGCCTCACACTTATCAAAATTCTTTTTAACCATTGGTATTAATCCTAAACTACTCATGATTCCAACATAACGATCATTAATATGACACAAATGAGCATGCCAAAAATATAGAAGAAAACATATAAACAACAACAGAAACTCTATTCATTTCAACATTTAGTTTAAACATCCCATCACAAGAATACCCCTTTCCCACAAAATACCCTTTTTCACAATTACATATTGATCAGATTCAATAATCTGTTTAAAGCTCGCTTTATTAAGAAGAAAACTAGACATTAATTTTTTTCTCATGGAAGGAGTATAATGTACATCTTTCAAAGTTAATATCCTTTCAAAAGTAAAACACAATTCGACTTCTCACGTTTCAAGTACTTGGGTAGTGTGAGAATCACCAAGCATGACGGTTTTGGGCTCCTCAAAATGAGTATATTTTTTAAACCAATCTTTGTCATAACTACATTACGGTTTACACCAGAATAATCCCACCATCCATCAACGCTCTCAATCATGTTTATGTCTGTAATAACTGCCATAAAAGTTTTTTCGGTAATGTTTACCTGAGGTGTAGGACCACATTTCTGAAATCTGCAAAATCAAGCAATATGCCCACTCTTTCCACAAACAAAAAACGGTTCTTTTCTTGAATTTTCTTCTTCTTAGACTTCATAGAAGTATTTTTGTGAGATTCAGGAGTAGCATTATTTTGAAGTAATTAAATTTACCTTCGTTGTGATGTTGCTCTCTTCTGATTGTAAAAGTGAATCTTGACCCTTTGCCTCTTCGTCCATGCGAATTTTCATTATCAACGTTTAAAGAGAAGTTTCCTTTTATTTGTGACGTTTAGTTTTTTGGAATTCCTTTCAAGAAGGTGGAAGTTTATCTATTATGCCACAAACAATAAGGTTATCTCCAAGTTAGACCTCCTCAGACTTGAGCTCTCCAACAATCATCATAAAGCCTTAAGCTTGGTTTACCACTGATTAGTTCATTTGGAAACGAAAAATCTACTAGCCGCATATTTTTTCGCTCCACCCTCTTCGGTATCATACTCACTTTGCAATGCTTTCCAAATTTTCTTTGCACTAGAGTAAGTTCTATCATAATAATCATAAAAATTATTAGATAGACAATTAAGAATATAATACCGACACTTATAGGAATCACCATCGTACTTTTCCACTTTCTCTAGATGAGAAATAGTTTCATTATAATTTTCATAGAAGTGATGTCAACTTTATTAGGATTCTTCTCAGTTAACACGTAAGAGACACTAAGAAGATTTAAGTAGAAACGTATTTTACCCTTCCATCTTTAGAAATGATTACCATTGAACCAAAATGGATTGTTAAGATCTCCCATCTTGACATCCGCGAATTTTTCAATTGTATTCATAATGAATCTCCTTAAAATTGTTAGTGAAAATTACAATATTACAAGATTAGAAATGAAAAAAAAAAATCTCTTCCGGCTGAGGCACGAATATCTCCCTCTTTAAGGTGATTCAAGTCCACTGCAACAAATGTTTTCACCGGTCCAGCAATAGGTCTTCTCTATTTGTCCCCTCCAAAATACAACAACTTAAACACAGAGTATAACTCAACAAACTATGGACAAGAGTTGAATCCAAAGCTCCACAAAAATAACACATCCCTTCAACTACAGTAAAACCTCACTAAGTTAATATTCGATAAATTAATAATATCTCTAAGATAATATTTTCCTCCGATCCCGACTTGAATCAATGGAAAAAATCACTCATTTCGATAAGATAATAAGATAATATATTTTCAGAAGACCCCTATATATATATATATATATATATATATGGTCACATTAATATTATAAATTAATAATTTTTTAAAATTATAAATATATCTAAGACAAGCGTCTTAGTTCGTAGCTACCGAAGTGTAGCATTGATGTGAGGAGTGCGCTAACAAGGTGGAGTCTCAATTTAGTGAAATTTGTTTCGATTATTTTTGGTTTTTTTTGTTAAAATTTAAATCTAGTGGAAGCTCATCTCTAACTTTTCTTATTGCATCCTAAAGTTTCGGTGTTGTCTTTTCGAACTGCACCATAAAATTGCAAAGAGTTCGAGATGTGATAAGTGTTTCCTTATGCGTAACTGGTTCCAAAGGTATTGTCTTATCTTCAACTTCATCATTAACATTGTTTTTTCAGATGATATCTATAATTTCTTCTAAACTCTGGACCTCTGAACATGAATCTCAAAACATTTAATTAATAAATATTAATTTATTGATTTAATAATACCTCTACTAAATAATAATATTTCATGGTCCCATCGATATTAATTTTAGTAAGGTTTTATTGTAATAAGAACTCTCTTTTTTTTACTAACTTTTATGCACTATATTTTCTTTTGTATGTACAAACCAAATGAAAACCACCACTATTTATAGTTGGAATGTCTTCCTAGCAATGAATAGGAGTATAATGTGGTTGAAAATAGTGAAGATAAATATTATAGAGGTTAGATGAGTTACAATGATTTTAATAGAAAATAAGACCACAATTTACAAACCATCAATGAAGAGTAATGAGCAGCAATGAATTGCTCTAGAACCTCAACGGACAAAAACAAGTAAAGACCAAAAGGTTATTTATATTGGCAATTCTCCATGAAGCAACGGATAGGAATTAGGCACACAATGAATGCCCATCGACGTCTAGGAAAGAGCAGCACCAAAAGTGTAACATTTTTGTAACCCCATAGTACCACAAATTAATACTCCCTCTGTCCAACAATAGTTGTCCACTATTGATTTAACACACCCCTTAAGAAACTATAAACAGAAGGGTAATTTTATAATATCACCATTTGAATATAATAAATACAATGTCTTGAGAAATGTAATAGGGAAATGACTAATATTAATGATAAGGGTAAATTAGGAACTAAGTGTAAAATTATTCATGGATTTCATAAACTGGACAAGTATTGTTGGATATCTATTTTTAGTATAGTGGACAAGTATTGTTGAACGGAGAGAGTATATAAAATGTTAACATTAAAATGTAAAAACCAATAGGTTATTTATATACCCCATGAAGAAATTTGTACAAACAACGATTAAAAAAAACATAGTTGCATTAATTGTTAAGCCAACTTCTAAGTTTAAAAACGTAACAAGAAACCATTATTCATAAGCAAAAAAAAAAAAAAAAATTAAAAAAAATAAATATATATATATATGGTCAAATTAATATTATAAATTAATAATTTTTTAAAATTACAAATATATCTAAGACAAGCGTCTTAGTTCGTAGCTGCTGAAGTGTAGCATTGAGGTGAGGAGCGCGCTAACTAAGTGGAATCTCAATTTAGTGTAATTTGATTCGATTATTTTTGTTTTTTTATTAAAATTTAAATCTAGTTGAAGCTCATCTCTAACTATTCTTATTGCATCCTAAAGTGTCGGTGCTGTCTTTTCGAACTGCACCATAAAATTACAAAGAGTTTGAAATGTGATAAGTGTTTCCTTACGCGCTATTGGTTCCAAAGGTATTGTATTATCTTCAACTTCATCATCAACATTGTTTTTTCAGATGATATCTATAATTTTCTTCTAAACTCTGGACCTCTGAACATGAATCTCAAAACATTTAATTAATAAATACTAATTTATTAATTTAATAATACCTCTACTAAATAATAATATTTCATGGTCCCACCGATATTAATTTTAGTGAGATTTTATTGTAATAAGAACTCTCTTTTTTTTACTACTCCCTCTGTCCCTATTTACTTGTCCACTTTTGAATTGGCACACCTATTAAGAAAACAATTAATGACATAATGATTTTACCATTTTACCCCAATTAATTATGAAGTGGATGAAAAGTTCTACATTAATTTTCAAAGTAATTAGTCATTTAATTGAGGGTATAATAGGTGAAAAAAAATTGTCATTTCTTGATTTGTCAAAATGGACAAGTAATTAGGGACAACTATAAAAGCAAAAGTCGACAAGTAATTAGGGACAGAGGGAGTAACTTTTATGCACTATATTTTCTTTTGTGTGTACAAACCAAATGAAGACCACCACTATTTATAGTTGGGATGTCTTCCTAGCAATGAATAGGAATATAATGTGATAGCAAATAGTGAAGATAAATAGTCTAGAGGTTAGATGAGTTACGATGATTTTAATAGAAAATAAAACCACTCTTTACCAACTAGGGGTGTACAAAACCGAATCAAACCGCAAATCGAGTCAAACCGGAAAAAAAACCCGACTAGTGATTTGGTATTGGGAAAAAAAACCCGACTATATTTGGGTTGGTTTGGTTTTAACTAAAAAAAACAACCCGAGACCAAACCAACACGACATTATATATGTAATTTTAAAATTTTATTTTATACATAAAAATATTTAATTTGATATAATTTTAAAATATTTCTTATACTATTTCATAGTTTTTATCTTTTAATATATTATTTCAAGTTTAAAATTTAGAATTCGGAATGGTCCAATAAATATTATAGTTCATAGATGTTGATAATTATAATAAAACTTAAATCAAAATTAAATTAATACTAATGCAAAAAGAAAATCTATTCAACACTAAGAATGGCAATAATATTGAATATTTATTCTTAAGTTTTACATTGGTTTAGACAATTAAAATACATAATCTAATTTTAACTTTCCTTAAATATTTAGTAATGTAACTAATACTTATTAAACTTATAAATTTAGCATGATTTAGTACTTTAAAATTATGATCATTTTCATTATGACTTTGCAATATTTATTTTATATGATGATTTCATTATTATTTTTTATTGAATATTTTTGTGTCATCATTACTCATCTCATATTTTGTGTTATTTTTTAAAGAAACACCTTAGATAATTGTATTTTGGTTGGACTAAAGAAATATTTGGAGCACAAGTTAATTATATGTTTGTATGCAAACTTTACTGAAAAATCCAAAAATCTGAAAAAATCCGAGGTTTATTAGTTTGGTTTGATTTATAAATTTAAAAATTCAACACAATGGTTTGGTTTGGTATTTGAAAAATCCGAACCAACCCGAGGTTGAAAAAATCCGAATTTTCTTAGTTTGGTTTGGTTTATAAATTTAAAAATTTTACACAAATGATTTAATTTGATATTTGAAAAACCCAAACCAACCCGGTCATGACACCCCCCTATTACCAACCATCAAATGATCAGTAATGAGCAGCAATGAATTGCTCTAGAACCTCAACGAACAAACACAAGTAAAGACCAAAAGGTTATTTATATTGGCAATTCTCCATGAAGCAACGTATAGGAATTAGGCACAATGAATGCCCAACAACGTCTAGGAAAGAGCAGCACCAAAAGTGTAACATTTTTGTAACCCCATAGTAACACAAATTAATACTCCTTCTCTCCAACAATAGTTTTTCACTATTAATTTGGCACACCTCTTAAGAAACTACAAATAGAAGGGTAATTTTATCATATCACCTTTGAATATAATAAATACAATGTCTTGAGAAATGTAATAGGGAAATGACTAATATTAACGATAAGGGTAAATTAGGAACTAAGTGTAAAATTATTCATGGATTTCATAAAGTGGACAAATATTGTTGGACATCTATTTTTAGAATAATGGACAAGTATTGTTGAACAGGGAGAGTATATAAAATGTTAACATTAAAATGTAAAGACCAACAGGTTATTTATATAGCCCCGTGAAGAAATTTGTACAGACAACGATTAAAAAAAAAAACATAGTTGCATTAATTGTTAAGCCAACTTCTAAGTTTAAAAACTTAACAAGATACCATTATTCATTAGCAAAAATTAAAAAAAAAAATAATAAAAATAATAATAAATAAATAAATAAATAAAAATAAAAAAAATAAAAATATATATATATATATATATAAGTTGTGTTTAATTAATTGAAGGCTATTTTATGGTGTCGGTGAATTTGATAATTTATCTTGGATTAATTGTATGGAAAAGTGTTGTTGATGTTTTAATGTAGATAACAAGGTTCTTATATTTTTAAAAAGAACATATTTAAAAGAGAGTATTAATCATTTTTTTAAAAATTGTTATCATTATGTTTCAATTCTTTTTATTTTGAAAATGTGTTCCTTGCTAATTTTGATTGGTTTTACTAATATATTTTCTCACATTTTTTTGGAAATTGTTTTGCACGGACTTAGAATTAGTATTTGTTCTTAAATTTGTAACGTCCTGCAACTTCTAGACCATCCTCCGTATGTGTATAGGCCCGAACTCAATGATTTCTAAGTTGTACATATATCTTAAAGTCATTTACTAAGTGTAGTATGTGTATAGGATGTGTATTAGGTTCGTAAGGTACCTCAAACACCAAGCCAAGTTCAAAGCATTATTATCGACTAAGTTTTTGCAATAGTTTATGCGATGGTCAACTTCAAACAATTATATCTCTCAGCATATAATGAATTAGGTGGCCATCAGCTACCAAAATTAAAGGATTATGAGTCTTATTTCCAACACTACCAAATTTACATCATTTTAAGATCGAAGTAAGAAGTAATGGTTGTTTTATTGAGACATGTCCAGGAAGCCTACCCATTCGGCGACTCACCGAATGGTTTGGTGAATCACCGAATTGCATCACAAAATGTGTCCTGATCTCTAAATATTTTGGCGATCTAAAGCCTCTTTTAGCGATCTACCGAGTATTTTTGGCAATGAGACTTTCAGATCACCGATTTGGTCTCCTTCTACTTTTATGGTCTTCTTACGTTTCCAAAAGGGTATTCTTGATCTTTTACAACCTAATGACAACATTATACATATAAAAACTCTCAAAATCTCCAATTCTCCTTCTTACAAAGATCAAGAACTCCAAGAAAAAGATTTCTCCAATTTCACAAGATCTAAAGGCTCAAAGTTCAAGATTCTCGTCAAGAATACTAAGGTTATCAAACCAAAATTCGTCTTCACGCTTCATCTCCAAGAAAACCATATATAGAAGGATTTCCCAAGTTCAAGCTATAAAATTCTAAGGCACCAAAGTGGGTTCTTCCTTCTAGGTCTCATCTTCTCAGACATATAAGGCTTCGATTTGAGTATTTATTTTGCTCTCATGCCTAAAGTATTTTGATTCTCAATGATTTCACAAGATTGTTAAAAGTAAAGCTAAGGCTTTTATGAAATTATGATCTTTCTTCAATAAGTTATGTTTTCATTGTTTCACTTTGGTTTTAAAACCCTATGGTAATAATTTAACATGATTTTTATGGTCATTCAAACCCTTATGGGTTGTAAGCATCAAAACAAGCATGATATGAATAACAACCTAAATACATATTATTTTAAGATATGACTTTTGAGCTTAGCCTCATATATGATAAGCGATTTTCATACCTATGAGCATGATATGAATTACAACCTAAATATAGGTTATTTTAAGATATGACTTTTGAGTTGAGCCTCATAAATGATTCAAGATGATAAGTGGTTTTCACAACTATGCGCATTATATGAATATATGTTGTTTTGGGAGGACTATTTTGTACCGAGAGGACGCGGGTTTACAAAAATCAAGTCCCATAATATTTTTAGAGGAACAAATTTCTATCTAGGTATTATTATGTCATTGTTAAACCACTACTAAAAAATTGTCAAAAGACGACGGCCAAAAGCGACGGACTGCGTCGCTTTTTTGGTCAAAATCGACGGAAAAGCGACGCAGTCACCTTCGTCTCTTTTTAGTCTGATGCTTTTCAAAATGTGACGGACTGTGTCGCTAAAAAGTGACGGACAAGTCGCTTTTTGATTATTTTTTTAACAAAAGCGACGGACTCCGTTGCTTTATTTTAATTTTCATTTTTTTTATTTCTAAATGCCGACGCAATCCGTCGCTTTTCTGGAAATTTTATTTTTGAAAATCACTAAAAACGACGGATAAAACCACGTTGTCCGTCGCTCTTCTGGGATTTAAAAAAAATAAAACCCAGAAAAGCGACGGACAAAACCACGTTGTCCGTCGCTTTGGTTTTGTCCGTCACTTTTCCTGCAATATTTTTTACAACAGAAACTGGCAGTTTCTGCTGCCCACCTGCAAATGCAATTCAATTCAATTCTACACTATTCAACCCAATCAAACACACACAACTATAAACAATCTAAACAAAACATAAAACAACAAACTTAAAATAACATTAAAAAGTATCTAAATCATAAATTAAAGACTTATAAAGTCTCTCAAAATTCATTTCAAAATTACAAAAAGTTCATAAATGTCTAGATATCTAAACTAGGGAGTGGGTTCTACATAATCATCCTCATCACTCTTGTCGCCGGTGTCATCGGGAGCCGAAGTAGTAGGTCGACGAGTGAGGTTTATCACTTGTTCTTTGATTTACTGAACGGTCTCACTCATGCTTTCTTGTTCAGCTACTATTCTTCGCTCCGACTATGCCAGTGCCACTGTAAGCTTAGTTATTTGAGTCGACATAGCAGCAATCTAAACACCGTCAAGTGCCTCGGCTTGACGTGACGATCCAATTCCTTCTAAGCCTGACTGGAGTCGTCTTACATTGTTTCGAGAGCTTACACCATAGACTCTACCCTTGTGTGTCCCCTCCTACCACTTTTTCTTTCCAAATCTGGGTGGAAAGTTCAGGTGTCAATTGGACCGAACTATCTAGATTCTCAGCGACGTACTGATGAAAGTCATTCTGCATATTAAATATAAAAATTGACATCAATATATATACATATCATAAATATATTCACTATTAATATATAATATTCATATTAAATAACTTACAAAAGTTCGTTAGGCCCTTTTCTCCACCCACACATCCGGATCCGACTCATTTTATTTCTTCCTGATATGAGTCTTCTTGAAAACCTCTGGTTCAATGGGAGTGCGTCCCAATTCTTTTTCCTATAAATAAAAACTGAAATTTATAACGATATATATGAATCAACTAATTATTTATTTAAAAGTTTGAATTAGAACTTACCATCTCTCGTGCAATTGTTCCAACCATCTTTGCACCTCTGGTGTGCAACGAGCCACCTTTAAGATTGCCTCTAGACTTTTTGGCTTGATCTGATATTGCCTTAAACTTGTCTGCGTTCCAATACTGACCCAATTCATCAAAAACATGAGGCAACATCCAACCGGGACGTTCACCACTATCCCGAACTTTCTTTAGCTAGCTAGACAGTCTGGCGGATAGCTTCCTCTCAAATGTGGTCCCAATGACCAAATTGTACCTTGACTCTCAAGTACACATAGTCTGAAAAAAATTTGAATAACGTTAATTAGATCGATAGTAAAAAAAAGTAAAGTATACTAAACTTAACTAAAAAATATATACCTTAAAGTTATTAAACATCGCCTGGCGTATACTGTTTGGAATCTCGCTCCAAGAGTGATAAGAATGTGTATAGAGTCTTCTAACACAGTCTTTTAAAGCCCGGGGAGCATCCTTTGAAGGATTCCACCTGCAAAACACATAATAAATATGTTAGTTAATGAATAATATATTAAAGTATAAGAAATAAATAAATACACTAACAAATAGATAACAAAACAAACTTACGATGATCCATCCGGCTCAATCATGACTCTACCAAGTCTGTCCTTTTGGCCAGGAGCTAGAGTAGGCATCGTATCATCTGGTGTAGCACTAGGTGTAGTTGTAGACGAGGGTGATAGATCAGGATGCACAAAATGTTGAGTCAATGGAGGCGTACCGACCATAGTATCTGACTACTCGCTACTAGAATCTCTAATTCTCATGGCAGATAAATGAGGAGATGTACCTGTGGGAGATGGAGTACCTGCCGATAAGGGTCGTGCTCAACGAACAACCTGTAAAGGTAGGTCCTCATAGCGTGGTGAAGGTAATGCTTGTGAAGTAGATGAAGCACCGACTAGTCGACGGTAATTAGGATAATATTGTCGAGGATCTGTCGTACCAAACGAAACAGTAAATAAATGAGTATCATGGCTGATGTGCTCTAGCGCAGAAGAAATAGATCCTGCAATATCTTCAGCGTCTATGGATCTCCTAGACTTCTTCTTCTTAGCCTGTTTAGTCTGGCTAACTCCAAGATGCTCGCGATGTCTATCATCGTCACCTCCTGATGACATCTGTATGCAAATTTACATGTATAATATATATAAAAATCATAAATTAAATAAAATTAGCAAAATACACTTACATGTATATACTAGCTAGCTTTCATTCTACACTATTCCTCCTCGTTTGTTTCAATTCTATCATTCTCCATTCTTCCTCCTCAGTTGTTTCATTTTCATTATCGTCCCATTCTTCGTCATCAAATGATTCATTTTCCTCATTCTCGGATATTTCTTCCTCAACATTCAGTATCTCATCATCAGATACTTCTTCTAATATGTGTTGAGGATGTTATAGTGTGGTTTCCAATTCAACGCCAACTTGTTGTTGAACAATTGCAACATCATTTTGATACGCCACATCTAAGACATTGTCAATTTCAATTCTTCCCACAGGCTTACTTTTTATAACAACCCACCAATCAACTTTGTCTATACGCAATGGATATGGAGCGTAATACACTTGTTTAACATTTTGTGCAATAATAAAAGGATCATAACTTCTGTACTTCCTGGTGTGCTTAACTTCAATTATATTATGTTGATGGTCCACCTTTGTGCCTCTATGTGATGGGTCAAACCACTCACACCGAAACAATACAATTTTCTTCTTAGGCCAACCTGTATACCTCACTTCAATAATCTCTTGAATGACACCATAATATTCAATAGTTTGACCAGTACCATCAACATCACCTTGTATGTAGACACCAATATTATTTGTTTTCTTGTTCCTAGAAACTTCTTCGGTTTGAAACTTAAAACCATTGACACAATACTTATTCATTGTCAGTACTTGAGATTCAGGTCCAAGTGTAACTTCTTTCACTAATTGCAAATGTTGGACACTTGAGTATTCATCGTAAACCTACGTGATTGTTATTTCAAGTAATATAATTTAGTATAACATGAATATATTATTAAATACTTAGTGATTGCACACTTACATAGTTCCTCAGCCATTTGAAAATTTTTGTATAGATGGCTTCATTACCCCATGTGTTTACGAACAAGCTGATCATTTTACATTCAAGTATTTCGTTAGTTAATGATCATTTATTAGTATGTAATTTAATAACATATTTTGAACACTTACTTGACATATGGTTGAATCTTTGGACAAATATGTGTCACAACTGATTGCATTTTCATATCAGTGATGTAACATCTCCCACCTAGAAACGACTATAAAGAGTTTAAAATACGAAAATATTGATTTTTGGAAAGAATAAGAAAATCTGGAAATTTTGTCTAAGTTAAGAAAGTGAGTTTTGGCCATTTTCAAACAGCCATAAATCCTAGCTCAGGAAAATTTAGGAGCGTATATTGATATGGTTGGAAATCCCTTGGAGATATCTTTCCAACACCGCTGAGATTGCATGATTTCGACATCGTATGACTGAGATATGCCTTTCGTAAGTTGGGTTGTTGGATTGAGGAAAGTCCCAATCCGGATTTAGGGAAGGGCAAAGTAGTATTTTCTCTAATTTATTTCCTAATTTGATTTTAGGGTTTATTGGGGTAAAAAGAGAACCTAAATCAGTTTTGGAAAATTAAAGAACGCTTAGGGCTTGGAGCAGAGAGAAAGGAACAAAGAACGGGAGAAAAAGGCAAGAATTCGTCAAGATCATCCAAGCTTGCGAGTGGAATTCATCGGGGGTGATTTCTATTAAGGTATGTGAGATATTTTCGTGTTGGGTTAGTTCACCCACACACCAACTTGTTTCAATCCATTGATTTTGAGTTGTGTCATATTGAAGAAGTGAGGTTCTTGAAGAACAAATTGTAGAATTCTTGTTGGTTTAGTAGTTCATGCTTGGGGGTGAATTGATTCATGTTTCCAATTTGGGTTTCGAGTTAGATTGGTTGTATATTGAGGGTACAATTGATCCTNGTGGAATTCATCGGGGGTGATTCCTATTAAGGTATGTGAGATATTTTCGTGTTGGGTTAGTTCACCCACACACCAACTTGTTTCAATCCATTGATTTTGAGTTGTGTAATGTTGAAGAAGTGAGGTACTTGAAGAACAAATTGTAGAATTCTTGTTGGTTGAGTAGTTCATGCTTGGGGGTGAATTGATTCACGTTTCCAGGTTGGGTTTCGAGTTGTATTAGTTGTATATTGAGGGTACAATTGATCCTAAGTGTTTGGGGAAAGAATTATGGAAGTTAGGGGAGTTTAGAGATGAAAAACGGAAGAAAAAAATCGGAAGTCGCTGGGCAAAAAGGGATGGGCGTCGCGCCTGCAAGAACGCCTCAAAAACTTCTCTGAAGTTTGGCCTCTAGCGTGTCGCGCTAACCAGAGCGCCAGTCAGGCTTCTCTGAAGTTTGAAGGCTGGCACCCCGCGCCTCTCAGAGCGCCAGGGAAGCCAGTTCTCCCCATTCGTTTCCCACCTTCTCGTACTTGTTCCTAAGCGATGTACTTATGTTTTCTAGTTGTTTCCAACACTCTAAGGTACATCTAAACATCATGAAATCATCCATAAACACGAGATCATGAACCTTGAATCCATAATCCAATTCAAGGAAAGTTAAAATCAAAGTAAAAGAAGTCAAGAGTCAAGTCTAGAAGTTAAGAAACAAGTCAAAGCAAAGTTTCTTCAAGTTTTCAGGAGTCTTTAACAAACGTTTTAACTTCGTTTTTAGGCTCAAGTTTCAAGTTAAACAAAGAGTAAAGAGTTGAGTTCATTTCTCAAAAAGCTATAAAGGGACTAAGTATTCCCAAAGAATTTATAGGGAACATCGATTCCAAGAGAGGTTTTAAGCTAAATTTTGAGTAATTATCTCAATTCAAAGAAAGAGTTTTTTTTTACAAACATATGAGCTAAGTATATTTTGGGAGTAGTATTGAGCATCGATATGGGGATGTGAGTTCATATTAACTCAGTCTCTATAAACCATGTAGCCATCATGGGTAGTAAAGAATCATACTTTTTAGTTTACTCCTTAAGATGCTTTTAGCATAGACTAGTGGATCCACTAAGTTAAGCGTTTTATATAATGGCAAAGTATAGGACAGTTCTGGAAGCGTGGGCAAGACGTTGTCTCACCACTTAGGCTCATAGTGGTGGTTGTCGGTTAGAGAATCTCCCATAAAAGTTATATTACTTTTATAGTTAAGTAAAGTTGAGTTTGTTATTGCTTTATCTTTAACGAACTATGTTGTTTACACTGTTTTACAAGCTTTATATATATTGCATGTGTCTTATTGCTTTATATTGAGTTCAGTTGTTCATGAGTTAAACAGAGCCAAGGTAAGTGTTCCTTTGTACTCCTTTCAAGCTTAAGTTGTTGTTTAGCTTTCCAACTCGCATACTCGTACATTTAATGTACTGATGCAAGTTGGCCTGCATCTTATTATGATGTAGACACAGTTAACGAGGATCAGCATCCAGCACACATTTGATCCAGTTGAGCACTCCAGAGTCAGTGGTGAGCCTTTTTTTATTCCGGAGGACTTTGTTATTTTGCTTTCCTAGTGTTGCTCTATTAGGATGTTGTGGGGTCTGTCCCAACATCCATCTCAGTATTATAGAGGCTTCATAGGCAGTCAGACAATTAGTATTGAGTATCTCATCTATGTATTTGAAGATACTTTGTTTTGAGACATAAGTTGCCATTTTGGTTAAGATGTTATCATTTAAACTATTGCATTGAATTTATTTTGTTGAGTTAAGTTTTCTACTAAGTTAGGTAAGCTAGGCCAAGGGTCCGCTTAGGGCTAGCAATCGTCTCCGAGTGCCGGCCACGTCCAGGGTGTAGGCTCGGGGAGTGACAAACTTGGTATCAGAGCATTGAGTTTAAGAGTCCTAGGGAGTCTATGAAACCGTGTCAGTAGAGTCCTAGTTATCGGTGTGAAGTGCACCACATCTATAATTAGGTGGCTGTAACATTTAGGAAATTACTCATTTCCTTCATATCCATCTCGTGCGTTAGAGTTTATCTCTAAAAGTTTCCCTCTAATTCGTGCTTGTGCGTGTTAAAGATAACCATGCCTCCACAAAGAGTTGCCCGAGGTCATCCAGCTAGGAGAAATGTTGAACCACAAGAGCAAGGGGTACCTAATGCACCAAACGTGCAACCTCAAGGCGAGATCACTAATGTTAAATTCCGTAAGGCTATCCGAATGATAAGCCAAGTTGTGACTAACTAGGTTTCGCAACCAAGAGGCCCAAGACAATATGAGGCTGACACTTCGAGGATTCGCAAATTCTTGAGAATGAATCCTCCTAGTTTCACTGGTTCGGTCACTACTGAGGATCCGAAATATTTTATTTAGGAGTTGAAAAAGGTATTTGATGTGATGCATGTGGCAAATACTGAGCAAGTTGAACTAGTTGCATATCAACTGAAGGATGTTGCTAGAACATGGTTCGATTAGTGAAAAAGGGTCGACCTGAGAATGCACCACCTACTAGTTGGGCTTTTTTCGAGGAAGCCTTCTTGGGGCGTTTCTTTCCCCGAGAACTAAATGAGGCTAAGGTACGAGAGTTTCTTACACTGAAACAGGATTCCTTGAGTGTGCATGAGTATGGGTTGAAGTCCACCCAGTTGTCCCACTATGCTCCTGAAATGGTTAGGGATATGAGGAGTAGAATAAGCTTGTTTATTGCTGGTTTTGGTCATCTGTCAAGCAAAGAGGGCAGGGCGGCGATGCTAGTAGGTGACATGGACATATCAAGGTTGATGGTTTATGTGCAGCAGGTTGATGAAGAGAAGCTGAGAGACAGGGAAGAGTTTATAAGTAAGAAAGCTAAAACAGGGAATGCGTCTGGGCAACAGAAAAGCAATGTGAATCGTTCATTCTTTCAGCAGAAGCAAAAGGGGCATGCTTCATCATCTGCTAGTGCACCTGCACCTCGAAACAAAGGCTAATATTATGGTCAGAATTAGCAGAACTTCAGATCTAAACTAGCGCAGTCCTAGGGTAGTGCGGCACAAGGAGGTAGTTGGGCTCCTGCATGTGCTAAGTGTGAGAGAACCCACCCAGGTAAGTGTCGTGATGGCTTGACAGGTTGTTTCAAGTGTGGACAAGAGGGACACTTCTTGAAAGAGTGTCCTAAGAATAAGCAAGGTAGTGGAAATCCAGGCAATAGAGCCCAACTTCATCAGTTGCTCCACCAGACAGGGCTGCACCTAAAGGAGCTACTTCGGGTACTGGCGGAGGAGCAAACTGCCTTTATGCAATCACCAGTCGCCAAGAGCAAGAGAACTCTCCATATTTTGTCACTGGTATGATCAAAGTCTTTGCTTTTGATGTTTATGCTTTACTAGACCCAGGAGCAAGTTTATCTTTTGTGACCCCTTATGTTGCAAATAAATTTGATGTTATCCCTGAGAAACTTTGTGAACCTTTCTGTGTTTCCACACCTGTTAGGAAGCCTATTCTAGCAGAAAGAGTCTATCGTGACTGTCCTGTTTCCATCAATCACAAAAACACCAAGGCTAATCTAGTTGAACTAGGCATGGTAGATTTTGATGTCATTCTAGGTATGGACTGGCTTCATGCCTGTTATGCCTCCATAGATTGCAAAACTCGAGTTGTCAAGTTTCATATTCCTACTGAGCCAGTCATATGTGGAGTAGTAGTTCAGTTGTGCCTAAGGGTCGTTTCATTTTGTACCTTAAGGCGAGAAAGTTAGTTTCGAAGGGTTGTATCCATCACTTAGTCTGAGTTAATGACTCAAGTGTTGAGGTACCTTCCATTCAGTCAGTTCCTAAAGTAAGAGAGTTTCCAGAAGTTTGTCCTGATGATATACCCGGAGTCCCTCCTGAGAGAGAAATAGACTTTGATATAGACATCATTCCAGATACTCGTCCTATCTCTATTTCTCCATACATAATGGCACCAGCAGAGTTAAAAGAGTTGAAAGAGCAGTTGAAAGATTTGTTAGACAAGGGCTTCATTCGACCAAGTGTCTCACCTTTGGGCGCTCCGGTCATGTTTGTGAGAAAGAAAGATGGNATGGTCAGAATTAGCAGAACTTTAGATCTAAACCAGCGCAGTCCTAGGGTAGTGCGGCACAAGGAGGTAGTTGGGCTCTTGCATGTGCTAAGTGTGAGAGAACCCACCCAGGTAAGTGTCGTGATGGCTTGACAGGTTGTTTCAAGTGTGGAGAAGAGGGATAGATGATTTATTTGATCAACTTCAGGGTGCCACCAATTTTTGAAAATTGATCTCAGATCAGGCTACCATCAGTTGAAAGTTAAGGAATGTGACATTCCAAAGACAACATTCAGGACTAGATATGGTCATTATGAATTCTTGGTCATGTCCTTTGGTTTTACCAATGCACCAACAACGCTCATGGATCTTCTGAACAGAGTCTTCAAACCTTATTTAGATATGTTTGTCATCGTCTTTATTGATGACATACTAATCTATTCAAGGAATGAAGAAGACCATGCTAGTCAACTCAGAATAGTTCTTTAAACCTTGAAAGATAAGGAGTTGTATGCCAAGTTCTCTAAATGTGAGTTTTGGCTTGAATTTGTGGCATTCTTGGGCCATATTATTTCCGGTGATGGTATTAGAGTTGATTCTCAGAAAATTGAGGCAGTGCAGAATTGGCCTAGACCAACATCTCCAACTGATATTAGGAGTTTCTTGGGCTTGGTTGGCTATTATAGGAGATTTGTTGAGGGTTTCTCGTCCATTTCGTCTCCTTTGAAAAAGTTGACTCAAAAAACAACAAAGTTTCAATGGTCTAAAGCTTGTGAGAAAAGATTTCTGGAATTGAAAAAGAGGTTGACTAGTGCCCCAGTTTTGACCTTAACAAAGGGTACTCAAGGTGTTGTGGTGTATTGTGAAGCATCCAGAGTTGGTTTGGGTTGTGTGTTAATGTAGAATGGCAAGGTGATAGCTTATGCCTCCAGACAGTTGAAGGTTCATGAGAAGAATTATTCAATCCATGACTTAGAGTTGGCTGTTGTAGTTTTCGCCTTGAAGATTTGGTGACACTACTTGTATGGTGTTCATGTTGACATATTCACTGATCACAAGAGCTTACAATATGTATTCACTCAGAAAGAGCTCAATCTCAGACAAAGGAGGTCGTTGGAATTACTAAAGGATTATGACATGAGTATTATTTACTACCCAGGTAAGGCTAATGTGGTTGTTGATGCTTTAAGGAGGTTATCCATGGGTAGTACCACCTATGTTGATCAAGAAAAGTGGGAGTTAGCAAAAGATGTGCACAGACTTGCACGCCTGGGAATCAGACTTATGGATTCCACAGAAGGAGCAATAGTGGTGACGAACGGGGCTGAATCATCACTAGTGTCAGAAGTGAAAGAAAAGCAAGACCAAGATCCCTTTTTTCTAGACTTAAAGGAAAATGTTCATAAGCAAAGAGTATTAGCTTTTGAACAAGGGGGAGATAGTGTATTGAGATATCAAGGTAGATTGTGTGTACCAATGGTGGATGAACTCCAAGAGAGGATCATGGAGGAAGCTCATAGCTCCAGATATTCCATTCATCCACAAAGATGTATCGCGATTTGAGAGAAGTGTATTGGTGGAATGGCATGAAGAAGGGCATTGCAGAGTTTGTTGCTAAGTGTCCAAATTGCCAGCAAGTGAAAGTCAAGCACCAAAGGCCCGGTGGTTTGGCTCGGAATATAGAACTTCCAAAATGGAAGTGGGAGATGATTAATATGGATTTCATCGCAGGTTTGCCAAGGTCTCACAGACAACATGATTCTATTTGGGTGATTGTCGACAGAATGACAAAATCAACCCACTTTTTGCCGGTAAAGACTACTCATTCAGCAAAACATTATGCTAAGCTATATATTCAAGAAGTCGTAAGACTCCATGGAGTTCCGGTNNTTTTCCCTAGACTTAAAGGAAAATGTTCATAAGCAAAGAGTATTAGCTTTTGAACAAGGGGGAGATAGTGTATTGAGATATCAAGGTAGATTGTGTGTACCAATGGTGGATGAACTCCAAGAGAGGATCATGGAGGAAGCTCATAGCTCCAGATATTCCATTCATCCACAAAGATGTATCGCGATTTGAGAGAAGTGTATTGGTGGAATGGCATGAAGAAGGGCATTGCAGAGTTTGTTGCTAAGTGTCCAAATTTCCAGCAAGTGAAAGTCGAGCACCAAAGGCCCGGTGGTTGGCTCAGAATATAGAACTTCCAAAATGGAAGTGGGAGATGATTAATATGGATTTCATCGCAGGTTTGCCAAGGTCTCACAGACAGAATGATTCTATTTGGGTGATTGTCGACAGAATGACAAAATCAACCCACTTTTTGCCGGTAAAGACTACTCATTCAGCAAAACATTATGCTAAGCTATATATTCAAGAAGTCGTAAGACTCCATGGAGTTCCGGTCTCTATTATTTCAGATAGAGGTGCACAATTTATTGCACTGTTCTGGAAATCTTTCTAGAAATGTTTGGGTTCGAAGGTGAATTTAAGTACTGTCTTTCATCCTCAGACAAATGGGCAAGCAGAGCACACTATTCAGACCTTAGAGGATATGTTGAGGGCTTGTGTGATGGATTTCAAAGGAAATTGGGATGATCACTTACCTCTCATTGAGATTTCTTACAACAACAGTTACCACTCCAGCATCCAAATGGCTCCATATGATGCTCTTTATGGGAGAATATGCAGATCTCCTATTGGATGGTTTGAAGTTGGTGAAGCAGGGTTGATAGGACCAGATTTAGTTCATCAAGCTATGGAGAAAGTGAAAGTAATTCAAGAGAGATTGAAAATAGCATAGAGTCGTCAGAAATCCTACACTGATATTAGCAGAATGGCGTTAGAGTTCGAAGTAGATGATTAGGTATATTTGAAAGTTTCACCCATGAATGGTGTTATGAGGTTTGGTAAGAAGGGGAAGCTTAGTCCCCGGTATATTGGACCTTATCGCATAGCCCAGAGGATTGGCAGTGTAGCTTACAAGTTGGAGCTACCACAGGAATTAGTGGCGGTTCATCCGACATTTCACATCTCTATATTAAAGAAGTGCATGGGAGATCCTTCATTGATAGTGCAACTTGAAAATGTTGAGATTAAGGATAATTTATCTTATGAGGAGATTTCGGTCCAGATGTTAGATCGCCAACTTCGCAAGTTGAGAACAAAGGAGGTCGCATCAGCCAAAGTCCTTCGGAGGAGCCAATTTGTTGAAGAAGCTACTTGGGCAGCTGAAGGGGATATGAATAAGAGATATCCACATCTCTTTGAATCCAGAGAAAATTCAGATTAAGGTACTAATCCTATTCTTAGTACTAGCTAAATTATGAGTATAAATGTTGTTACCTACTTTTGCTTGTTGAGTGTTGAACTTGATGTTGCTACCCTTAGCATAGTGAAATAAAGCTCATTCAAGGACGAATATTCCCAAGGGGGAGATATTGTAACATCTCACGCCTAGAAACAACTATAAAGAGTTTAAAATATGAAAATATTGATTTTTGGAAAGAATAAAGAAATCTGGAAATTTTGTCTAAGTTAAGAAAGTGAGTTTTGGTCATTTTCAAATGGCCATAACACCTAGATCAGGAAGATTTAGAGAAGATCTTGATATGGTTGGATAGACCTTGGAAATATCTTTCAAACGCCGCCGAGATTGCACGATTTTGACATTGTATGACTGAGATATGCCTTTCGGAAGTTGGGTTGTTGGATTGAGGAAAGTCCCAATCCGGATTTAGGGAAGGGCAACGTAGTATTTTCTCTAATTTATTTCCAAATTTTAGTTTTGGGGTTTATTGGGGTAAAAACAGAACCTAAATCAGTTTTGGAAAATTAAAGAACGCTTAGGGCTTGGAGAAGAGAGAAAGGAACAAAGAACGGGAGAAAAAGGTAAGAATTCATCAAGATCATCCAAGCTTGCGAGTGGAATTCGTCGGGGGTGATCCCTATTAAGGTATGTGAGATATTTTCATGTTGGGTTAGTTCACCCACACACCAACTTGTTTCAATCCATTGATTTTGAGTTGTGTACGTGTTGAAGAAGTGAGGTTCTTGAAGAACAAATTGTAGAATTCTTGTTGGTTGAGTAGTTCATGCTTGGGGGTGAATTGATTCATGTTTCCAGGTTGGGTTTCGAGTTGGATTGGTTGTATATTGAGGGTACAATTGATCCTAAGTGTTTGGGGAAAGAATTACGGAAGTTAGGGGAGTTTAGAGATGGAAAACGCAAGAGAAAAATCAAAAGTCGCTGGGCAAAAAGGGATGAGCGTCGCGCCTACCAGAGCGCCACAAAAACATCGCTGAAGTTTGGCCTCTGGCGTGTCGCGCTAGCCAGTGCACCAGTCAGGCTTCTCTGAAATTTGAAGGTTGGCGCCCCGCGCCTCTCAGAGCGCCAGGGAAGCCAGCTATCCCCATTCGTTTCCCACCTTCTAGTACTTGTTCCTAAGCGATGTACCTATGTTTTCTAGTTGTTTCCAACACTCTAAGGTACATCTAAACATCATGAAATCATCCATAAACATGAGATCATGAACCTTGAATCGATAATCCAATTCAAGGAAAGTTAAGATCAAAGTGAAAGAAGTCAAGAGTCAAGTTTAGAAGCTAAGAAGCAAGTCAAAGCAAAGTTTCTTCAAGTTTTCAAGAGTCTTTAACAAGCGTTTTAACTTCCTTTTTAGGCTCAAGTTTCAAGTTAAGCAAAGAGTAAAGAGTTGAGTTCATTTCTCAATAAGCTATAAGGGGACTAAGTATTCCCAAAGAGTTTATAAATGTTTTCACATTTGAGCAAGAAAGGGAACATCGATTCCAAGAGAGGTTTTAAGCTAAGTTTTGAGTAATTATCTCAATTCAAAGAAAGAGTTTTGTTTTTACAAGCATATGAGCTAAGTATATTTTGGGAGTAGTATTGAGCATCGATATGGGGATGCAAGTTCATATTAACTCAAGTCTCCATAAACCATGTAGTCATCATGGGTTGTAAAGAATCATACTTTTTAGTTGACTCCTTAAGATGCTTTTAGCATAGACTAGTGGATCTACTAAGTTAAGCGTTCTATATGACAGCAAAGTATAGGACAGTTCTAGCAGCGTGGGCAACACGTTGTATCACCACTTAGGCTCATAGTAGTGGTTGTCGGTTAGGGAATCTCCCATAAAAGTTATATTACTTTTATAGTTAAGTAAAGTTGAGTTTGTTATTGCTTTATCTTTAACGAACTAAGTTGTTTACACTGTTTTACAAGCTTTATATATATTGCATGTGTCTTATTGCTTTATATTGAGTAAAGTTGTTCATGAGTTAAACAGAGCCAAGGTAAGTGTTTCTTTGTACTTCTTTCAAGGTTAAGTTGTTGTTTAGCTTCCCAACTCGCATACTCGTACATTCAATGTACTGATGTCAGTTGGCCTGCATCTTATTATGATGCAGACACAGTTAACGAGGATCAGCATCCAGCACGTCGTTGATCCAGTTGAGCACTCCAGAATCAGTGGTGAGCCTCTTTGCATTTCAGAGGACTCTGTTATTTTGTTTTCCTAGTGTTGCTCTATTAGGATGTTGTGGGGTCTGTCCCAACATCCATCTCAGTATTATAGAGGCTTCATAGACAGTCAGACAATTAGTATTGAGTATTTCATCTATGTATTTGAAGGTACTTTGTTGTGACACATAAGTTGCCATTTTGTCTAAGATGTTATCATTTAAACTATTGTATTGAGTTTATTCTATTGAGTTAAGTCTTCTGTTGAGTTAGGTAATCCAGGCCAAGGGTCTGCTTGGGGTTAGCGATCGTCTCCGGGTGCCGGCCACTTCCAGGGTGTAGGCTCGGAGCGTGACAAACTTGGTATCAGAGCACTGAGTTTAGGAGTCCTAGGGAGTCTATGAAGTCATGTCAGTAGAGTCCTAGTTAACGGTGTGAAGCGCGCCACATCTATAATTAGGAGGCTGTAACATTTAGGAAATTCTTCACTTCATTCATATCCATCTCGTGCGTTAGAGTTTATCTCTAAAAGTTTCCCTCTAATTCGTGTTTGTGCGTGTTACAGATAACCATGCCTCCACAAAGAGCAGCCCGAGGTGATCCAGCTAGGAGATATGTTGAACCACAAGAGCAAGGGGTTCATAATGCACCAAACGTGCCACCTCAGAGCGAGGTCACTAAAGTTAAATTTCGTGAGGCTATCCGGATGATTAGCCAAGTTGTGACTAACCCGGTTGGGCAGCCAAGAGGCCCAAGACAAGATGAGGCTGACACTTCGAGGATTCAAAAATTCTTGAGAATGAATCCTCCTAGTTTCACTGGTTCGGTCACTACTGAGGATCCGAAATATTTTATTGAGGAGCTAAAGAAGGTATTTAATGTGATGTATGTGGCAGATACTGAGCGAGTTGAACTAGCTGCATATCAATTGNTTTAGGAGTCCTAGGGAGTCTATGAAGTCGTGTCAGTATAGTCCTAGTTAACGGTGTGAAGCGCGCCACATCTATAATTAGGAGGCTGTAACATTTAGGAAATTCTTCACTTCATTCATATCCATCTCGTGCGTTAGAGTTTATCTCTAAAAGTTTCCCTCTAATTTGTGCTTGTGCGTGTTACAGATAACCATGCCTCCACGAAGAGCAGCCCGAGGTGATCCAGCTAGGAGATATGTTGAACCACAAGAGCAGGGGGTTCATAATGCACCAAACGTGCCACCTCCGAGCGAGGTCACTAAAGTTAAATTTCGTGAGGCTATCCGGATGATTAGCCAAGTTGTGACTAACCAGGTTGGGCAGCCAAGAGGCCCAAGACAAGATGAGGCTGACACTTCGAGGATTCGAAAATTCTTGAGAATGAATCCTCCTACTTTCACTGGTTCGGTCACTACTGAGGATCCGAAATATTTTATTGAGCAGCTAAAGAAGGTATTTAATATGATGTATGTGGCAGATACTGAGCGAGTTGAACTAGCTGTATATCAACTGAAGGATGTTGCTAGAACATAGTTCGATTAGTGAAAAGGGGTCGAACTGAGAATGCACCAACTGCTAGTTGGGCTTTTTTGTGGAAGCCTTCTTGGAGCGTTTCTTTCCCCGAGAACTGAAGGAGGCTAAGGTACGAGAGGTTTTTACAATGAAACAGGATTCCTTGAGTGTACATAAGTGTGGGTTGAAGTCCACCCAGTTGTCCCACTATTCTCCTGAAATGGATAAGGACATGAGGAGCAGAATGAGCTTGTTTATTGGTCGCTTGGGTCATCTGTCAAGTAAAAAGGGCAGGGCAGCGATGCTGGTAGGTGACATGGACATATCAAGGTTGATGGTTTATGTGCAGCAGGTTGATAAAGAGAAGTTGAGAGACAGGGAAGAGTTTATAAGTAAGAAAGCTAAGACAGGGAATGCGTCTGGGCAACAGAAAGGCAATGTGAATCGTTCATCCTTTCAGCAGAAGCAAAAGGGGCATGCTTCATAATCTGCTAGTGCACCTGCACCTCGAAACAAAGGCGAATATTATGGTTAGAATTAGTAGAACTTTAGATCTAAACCAGCGCAGTCCTAGGGTAGTGCGGCACAAGGAGGTAGTTGGGCTCCTGCATGTGCTAAGTGTGAGAGAACCCACCCAGGTAAGTGTCGTGATGGCTTGACAGGTTGTTTCAAGTGTGGACAAGAGGGACATTTCTTGAAAGAGTGTCCTAAGAATAAGCAAGGTAGTGGAAATCCAGGCGATAGAGCCCAATCTTCATCAGTTGCTTCACCAGACAAGGCTGCACCTAAAGGAGCTACTTCGGGTACTGGCGGAGGAGCAAACTGCCTTTATGCAATCACCAGTCGCCAAAAGCAAGTGAACTCTCCATATGTTGTCACTGGTATGATCAAAGTCTTTGCTTTTGATGTTTATGCTTTACTAGACCCAGGAGCAAGATTATATTTTCTGACCCCTTATGTTGCAAATAAATTTGATGTTATCCCTGAGAAACTTTGTGAACCTTTCTGTGTTTCCACACCTGTTGGGGAGTCTATTCTAGCAGAAAGAGTCTATCGTGACTGTCTAGTTTCCATCAATCACAAAAACACCATGGCTAATCTAGTTGAACTAGGCATGGTAGATTTTGATGTCATTCTAGGTATGGACTGGCTTCATGCCTGTTATACCTCCATAGATTGCAGAACTCGAGTTGTCAAGTTTCATATTCCTAATGAGCCAGTCATATGTGGAGTTGTAGTTCAGTTGTACCTAAGGGTCGTTTCATTTTGTACCTTAAGGCGAGAAAGTTAGTTTCGAAGGGTTGTATCTATCACTTAGTCTGAGTTAATGACTCAAGTGTTGAGGTACATCCCATTCAGTCAGTTCCTAAAGTAAGAGAGTTTCCAGAAGTCTTTCTTGATGATCTACCCGGAGTCCCTCCTAAGAGAGAAATAGACTTTGATATAGACATCATTCCAAATACTCGTCCTATCTCTATTTCGCCATACAGAATGGCACCAGCAGAGTTGAAAGAGTTGAAAGAGCAGTTGAAAGATTTGTTAGACAAGGGCTTCATTTGACCAAGTGTCTCACCTTGGGGTGCTCCGGTCATGTTTGTGAGAAAGAAAGATGGTTCCCTTAGGATGTGTATAGATTATCGTCAATTAAGTAAGGTTACCATCAAGAATAAGTATTATCTTCCAAGGATAGATGATTTATTTGATCAACTTCAGGGTACCACCTGTTTTTTGAAAATTGATCTCAGATCAGGCTACCATCAGTTGAAAGTTAAGGAATGTGACATTCCAAAGACAATATTCAGGACTAGATATGGTCATTATGAATTCTTGGTCATGTCCTTTGGTTTGACCAATGCACCAACAGCGTCCATGGATCTTCTTAACAGAGTCTTCAAACCTTATTTAGATATGTTTGTCATCGTCTTCATCGATGACATACTAATCTATTCAAGGAATGAAGAAGATCATGCTAGTCATCTCAGAATAGTTCTTCAAACCTTGAAAGATAAGGAGTTGTATGCAAAGCTCTCTAAATGTGAGCTTTGGCTTGAGTTTGCGGCATTCTTGGGCCATATTATTTCCAGTGATGGTATTAGAGTTGATTCTCATAAAATTGAGGCAGTGCAGAATTGACCTAGACCCACATCCCCAACTGATATTAGGAGTTTCTTGGGCTTGGTTGGCTCATATAGGAGATTTGTTGAGGGCTTCTCGTACATTTCGTCTTCTTTGACGAAGTTGACTCAGAAAACAACAAAGTTTCAATGGTCTGAAGCTTGTGAGAAAAGCTTTCTGGAATTGAAGAAGAGGTTGACTAGTGCCCCAGTTCTGACCTTACCAAAGGGTACTCAAGGTGTTGTGGTGTATTGTGATGCATCCAGAATTGGTTTGAGTTGTGTGTTAATGCAGAATGGCATGGTGATAGATTATGCCTCCAGACAGTTGAAGGTTCATGAGAAGAATTATTCAACCCATGACTTAGAGTTGGCTGCTGTAGTTTTCGCCTTGATGATTTGGCGACACTACTTGTATGGTGTTCATGTTGATATATTCACTGATCACAAGAGCTTACATTATGTATTCACTCAGAAAGAGCTCAATCTCGAACAGAGGAAGTGGTTGGAATTACTAAAGGATTATGACATGAGTATTCTTTACCACCCAGGTAAGGCTAATGTGGTTGCTGATGCTTTAAGCAGGTTATCCATGGGTAGTAACACTCATGCTGATCAAGAAAAGATGGAGTTAGCAAAAGATGTACACAGACTTGCACGCTTGGGAATCAGACTTATGGATTCCACAGAAGGAGCAATAGTGGTGACNTTGAAAGATTTGTTAGACAAGGGCTTCATTTGACCAAGTGTCTCACCTTGGGGCGCTCCAGTCATGTTTGTGAGAAAGAAAGATGGTTCCCTTAGGATGTGTATAGATTATCGTCAATTAAATAAGGTTACCATCAAGAATAAGTATTATCTTCCAAGGATAGATGATTTATTTGATCAACTTCAGGGTGCCACCTGTTTTTTGAAAATTGATCTCAGATCAGGCTACCATCAGTTGAAAGTTAAGGAATGTGACATTCCAAAGACAACATTCAGGACTAGATATGGTCATTATGAATTCTTGGTCATGTCCTTTGGTTTGACCAATGCACCAACAGCGTCCATGGATCTTCTTAACAGAGTCTTCAAACCTTATTTAGATATGTTTGTCATCGTCTTCATTGATGACATACTAATTTATTCAAGGAATGAAGAAGATCATGCTAGTCATCTTAGAATAGTTCTTCAAACCTTGAAAGATAAGGAGTTGTATGCAAAGCTCTCTAAATGTGAGCTTTGGCTTGAGTTTGCGGCATTCTTGGGCCATATTATTTCCGGTGATGGTATTAGAGTTGATTCTCATAAAATTGAGGCAATGCAGAATTGACCTAGACCCACATCTCCAACTGATATTAGGAGTTTCTTTGGCTTGGTTGGCTCATATAGGAGATTTGTTGAGGGTTTCTCGTCCATTTCGTCTTCTTTGACTAAGTTGACTCAGAAAACAACAAAGTTTCAATGGTCTGAAGCTTGTGAGAAAAGCTTTCTGGAATTGAAGAAGAGGTTGACTAGTGCCCCAGTTTTGACCTTACCAAAGGGTACTCAAGGTGTTGTGGTGTATTGTGATGCATCCAGAGTTGGTTTGAGTTGTGTGTTAATGCAGAATGGCATGGTGATAGATTATGCCTCCAGACAGTTGAAGGTTCATGAGAAAAATTATTCAACCCATGACTTAGAGTTGGCCGCTGTAGTTTTCGCCTTGATGATTTGGTGACACTACTTGTATGGTGTTCATGTTGATATATTCACAGATCACAAGAGCTTACAATATGTATTCACTCAGAAAGAGCTCAATCTCGGACAGAGGAAGTGGTTGGAATTACTAAAGGATTATGACATGAGTATTCTTTACCACCCAGGTAAGGCTAATGTGGTTGTTGATGCTTTAAGCAGGTTATCCATGGGTAGTAACACTCATGCTGATCAAGAAAAGATGGAGTTAGCAAAAGATGTGCACAGACTTGCACGCCTGGGAATCAAACTTATGGATTCCACAGAAGGAGCAATAGTGGTGACAAACGGGGCTGAATCATCACTAGTGTCAGAAGTGAAACAAAAGCAAGACCAAGATCCCTTTTCCCTAGACTTAAAGGAAAATGTTCATAAGCAAAGAGTATTAGCTTTTGAACAAGGGGGAGATAGTGTATTGAGATATCAAGGTAGATTGTGTGTACCAATGGTGGATGAACTCCAAGAGAGGATCATGGAGGAAGCTCATAGCTCCAGATATTCCATTCATCCACAAAGATGTATCGCGATTTGAGAGAAGTGTATTGGTGGAATGGCATGAAGAAGGGCATTGCAGAGTTTGTTGCTAAGTGTCCAAATTGCCAGCAAGTGAAAGTCGAGCACCAAAGGCCCGGTGGTTTGGCACAGAATATAGAACTTCCAAAATGGAAGTGGGATATGATTAATATAGATTTCATCACAGGTTTGCCAAGGTCTCGCAGACAACATGATTCTATTTGGGTGATTGTCGACAGAATGACAAAATCAGCCCACTTTTTGCCGGTAAAGACTACCCATTCGGCAAAACATTATGCTAAGCTATATATTCAAGAAGTCGTAAGACTCCATGGAGTTTCGGTCTCTATTATTTCAGATAGAGGTGCACAATTTATTGCACTGTTCTGGAAATCTTTCCAGAAATATTTGGGTTCGAAGGTGAATTTAAGTACTGTCTTTCATCCTCAGACAGATGGGAAAGTAGAGCGCACTATGCAGACCTTAAAGGATATGTTGAGGGCTTGTGTGATGGATTTCCAAGGAAATTGGGATGATCACTTACCTCTCATTGAGTTTTCTTACAACAATAGTTACCACTCCAGCATCCAAATGGCTCCATATGATGCTCTTTATGGGAGAAGGTGCAGATCTACTATTGGATGGTTTGAAGTTGGTGAAGCAGGGTTGATAGGACCAGATTTAGTTCATCAAGCTATGGAGTAAGTGAAAGTAATTCAAGAGTGATTTAAAATAGCACAGAGTCGTCACAAATCCTACACAGATATTAGGAGAGTGGCGTTAGAGTTCGAAGTAGATGATTGGGTATATTTGAAAGTTTCACCCATGAAGGGTGTTATGAGGTATGGTAAGAAGGGGAAGCTTAGTCCCCAGTATATTGGACCTTATCGCATAGCCAAGAGGATTGGCAGTGTAGCTTACGAGTTGGAGCTACCACAGGAATTAGCGGCGGTTCATCCGGTATTTCACATCTCTATGTTAAAGAAGTGCATGGGAGATCCTTCATTGATAGTGCAAACTGAAAATGTTGAGATTAAGGATAATTTATCTTATGAGGAGATTTCGATCCATATGTTAGATCGCCAAGTTCGCAAGTTGAGAACAAAGGAGGTCGCATCAATCAAAGTCCTTTGGAGGAGCCAATTTGTTGAAGAANATGGAAGTGGGAGATGATTAATATAGATTTCATCACAGGTTTGCCAAGGTCTCGCAGACAACATGATTCTATTTGGGTGATTGTCGACAGAATGACAAAATCAGCCCACTTTTTGCCGGTAAAGACTACCCATTCGGCAAAACATTATGCTAAGCTATATATTCAAGAAGTCGTTAGACTCCATGGAGTTTCGGTCTCTATTATTTCAGATAGAGGTGCACAATTTATTGCACTGTTCTGGAAATCTTTCCAGAAATATTTGGGTTCGAAGGTGAATTTAAGTACTGTCTTTCATCCTCAGACAGATGGGAAAGTAGAGCGCACTATGCAGACCTTAAAGGATATGTTGAGGGCTTGTGTGATGGATTTCCAAGGAAATTGGGATGATCATTTACCTCTCATTGAGTTTTCTTACGACAATAGCTACTACTCCAGCATCCAAATGGCTCCATATGATGCTCTTTATGGGAGAAGATGCAGATCTACTATTGGATGGTTTGAAGTTGGTGAAGCAGGGTTGATAGGACCAGATTTAGTTCATCAAGCTATGGAGTAAGTGAAAGTAATTCAAGAGTGATTTAAAATAGCACAGAGTCGTCAGAAATCCTACACTGATATTAGGAGAGTGGCGTTAGAGTACGAAGTAGATGATTGGGTATATTTGAAAGTTTCACCCATGAAGGGTGTTATGAGGTATGGTAAGAAGGGGAAGCTTAGTCCCCGGTATATTGGACCTTATCGCATAGCCAAGAGGATTGGCAGTGTAGCTTACGAGTTGGAGCTACCACAGGAATTAGCGGCGGTTCATCCGGTATTTCACATCTCTATGTTAAAGAAGTGCATGGGAGATCCTTCATTGATAGTGAAAACTGAAAATGTTGAGATTAAGGATAATTTATCTTATGAGGAGATTTCAGTCCATATGTTAGATCGCCAAGTTCACAAGTTGAGAACGAAGGAGGTCGCATCAATCAAAGTCCTTTGGAGGAGCCAATTTGTTGAAGAAGCTACTTGGGAAGCTGAAGGGGATATGAATAAGAGATATCCACATCTCTTTGAATCCGGAGAAAATTTAGATTAAGGTACTAATCCTCTTCTTAGTACTAGCTAAATTATGAGTATGCATGTTGTTACCTACTTTTGCTTGTTGTGTGTTGAACTTGATGTTGCTACCCTTAGCTTAGTGAAATAAAGCTCATTCGAGGACGAATATTCCCAAGGCGGAGATATTGTAACATCTCGCGCCTAGAAACGACTATAAAGAGTTTAAAATATGAAAATATTGATTTTTGGAAAGAATAAGGAAATCTAGAAATTTTGTCTAAGTTAAGAAAGTGAGTTTTAGTCATTTTCAAACGGTCATAATTCCTAGATCAGGAGGATTTAGAGCAGATCTTGATATGGTTGGAAAGACCTTGGAGAGATCTTTCAAAAGCCGCCGAGAATGCACAATTTGAGTTGTTGATGTTTGGGGGTGAATTGATTCATGTTTCCGGGTTATTTTTCGAGTTAAATTGGTTGTATATTGAGGGTACAATTGATCCATAAACCATGTAGTCATCATGGGTAGTAAAGGATCATACTTTTTAGATGACTCCTTAAGATGCTTTTAGCATACACTAGTGGATCCACTAAGTTAAGCGTTCTATATGATGGCAAAGTATAGGAAAGTTCTGGCAGCGTGGGCAAGAAGTTGTATCACCACTTAGGCTCATTGTGATGGTTGTCGGTTAGAGAATCTCCCATAAAAGTTATATTACTTTTATATTTAATTAAAGTTGAGTTTGTTATTGCTTTATCTTTAACGAACTAAGTTGTTTACATTTTTTTACAAGCTTTATATATATTGCATGTGTCTTATTACTTTATATTGAGTTCAGTTGTTCATGAGTTAAACAGAGCCAAGGTAAAGGTTCCATGTACTCCTTTCAATCTTAAGTTGTTGTTTAGCTGTCCAACTCGCATACTCGTACACTCAATGTACTGATGCCAGTTGGCCTGCATCTTATTATGATGCAAACACAGGTAATCAGGATCAGCATCCAGCACGTCGTTGATCCAGTTAAGCACTCCAGAGTATGTGGTGAGCCTCCTTGCATTTTGGAGGACTCTGTTATTTCGCTTTCCTAGTTTTGCTTTATTAGGATGTTGTGGGGTTTGTCCCAATATCCATCTTAGTATTATAGAGGTTTCATAGACAGTTAGACAGTTAGTATTGAGTCTCTCATCTATGTATATGCAGATACTTTGTTTTGAGACATAAGTTGCCATTTTGGCTAAGATGTTATCATTTAAACTATTGCATTGAGTTTATTTTGTTGAGTTAAGTCTTCCGCTGAGTTAAGTAAGCCAGGCCAAGGGTTCACTTGGGGCCAGCGATCGTCTCCGAGTGCCGACCACGTCCAGGGTGTAGTCTTGGAGCGTGACAAGTGAAGCCTCGCTTTCCACGCTTTTTAGATCCTCGACCATTTTGATTAAAAATTGATATCGGTGAAAATAAAGGATCAATATCGCCTTCATCATTGCGATTGGGCCTATTTCTCCTACATGACACATCATCACCAAAGTAATAAGAATAAAAATGACCAGTTTCTCTCCTAATATGTCCTTGAACAAATGATCCTTCGATCATTCCCCTTTGTTTAATCTTTTGCTTCAAACTGCCAATTTTTCTGCATGTATATATGTATATATATGTTAATATATAAAAGACTTGGCGAATATATATAACTTAGTGAATATTTCAAATGGATACCTCTCAAATGGATATATCCATCTTGTTTGAACCGGACCTCCGAGGCGGGCCTCTTGTACAAGGTGAATTGGAAGATGCTCCATCACATCAAAGAAGCCACATGGAAATATCTTCTCTAACTTAGTAGTAATAACAAGAATATTTTCCTTCATCCTGTCTAACTACTCTCCAACAACTTTCCAGAATACAAATCTTTAAAAAAAAGACTTATCTCTGTGATTGGTTTCCATATCCTTTCAGGTAGATGGCTAAAAGCGATAGGAATTAAAGTTTCCATGAACACATGACAATCATGACTTTTCATACCTATCAATTTTTCTTCATTCATATCTACCCGTTTTCCTAAATTCGAAGCATAGCCCTCCAACATCCTCAAATTTTTAACCCACTCAATAATTTCATATTTCTCATCCAATGTGAATGAAAATCTGGCTTTGGGCTTAACTATTTTACCATTCTGTAATTCCTGCAGCCATAACTCTTTTCTCCTACAATATTCCTTTATGTCCATTCTAGTTTTTGGATTGTCTTTTGTCTTACCCTTAACATTCATCACTGTGTTAAACAAATTGTCAAAGTATTTTTTTCAATGTACATCACATCTAGATTATGTTGTAGAAGATTGTCCTTCCAATACGGCAACTCTCAAAATATGCTTTGTTTGGTCCAATTATGTTCAATACCATATCTAGGAAATCTAGAAGGTGAAGCTTCTGTAACTTTAGGTAATTGAGAAACTCTCTCCCAAATTTGATGCCCTGTGAGTAATGGAGGTGGGGTCACTTTCAACCTTATTTTTCGTAAATGTATTTTTCATCTTTCTAAACTCATGGTCCATTGGCAAGAACTGGCGATGACAATCAAACCATGTATTTTTTCTGTCATGCTTTAAAGTGAATGCCTTACTATTTTCCATGCAATACAGACATGCTAGCTTTCCAGCTGTCATCCAACCAGACAACATCCCGTATGCAGGAAAATAATTAATAGTCCACATTAAAGAAGCACGCATAACGAAATTCTGCTTAGTTGGTATATCATAAGTCAAAGCGCCTTCAAACCACAATTGTTTGAACTCATCTATCAATGGTTGTAGATAGACATCAATCAAACTTTTTGGATTACGGGGACATGGAATAACACAACTTAGAAGGATGTAGGGACTGGTCATGCACATTTCAGGAGAAAGATTATACGGAGTAAGAAATACTAGCCAGCATGAATAAGGCGAAGAATTATTAGAGAATGGTGTAAAGCCATTTGAACGCAACCCCAATCTAACATTTCTTGGTTCACTAGCAAAATCAGGATATACATTATCAAAATGCTTCCATGCTTCACCATCAGATGGATGAGACAAGACACCCGGCGGCCTTCTATATTCACGATGCCATCTCATATGTGGGGCAAACCTCATCAATGCATACAACCTCTTTAACCTAGGAATGAGAGGTAGATAATGCATCGCCTAAACTGGGACCATCTTTCCAGCCGGAGTCCTCTTATAACGAGCATGTCCACGAAACTTACAATTTTCTAATTCACTATCAGTCTTGTAAAACAACATGCAGCCATTAACACAACAATGAATTCTATCATACGTCAATCCTAACACCAAACTCTTTGCCTGATAGAAGTTCTTTGGTATGTTAAACTCCGGATTAACTAGTTCACCCAAAAGATCAACCATTGAGTCCATAGCCGCATTAGGAACATTCCAATCGATTTAATATTCATTAATCTAACCGCAACTGACAAGGCAGAATGCAGACTCCCTTCACATAATGGATGACTAGACTCTTCTAATTGATCATAGAAGCGTCTTGGTTCTTTAGTAGGAGCTTCATCAAAATATTGTTCCGATTTCATCCCACCTTGAACCCTGAAAGCATCATTGATCATTTCATGAACCCTATCATGTTCAACCAACCCTAACATGTTCAACCCTAATTTGGCCATGTGGTGCAACCATAGTATATACATCCACAGGCATCGAATTATAAAACATACCATCCAATCCATCACTTTCTCCATGATCAATCCATACAAAATATCTAGGCTTAAATCCATTATGGTACAAATGAACCATAACTGTATTTGGTTTAAAAAAATCTAAGCACTTACATACACTACAAGGACACCTAACCAATCCATTATTCTTGAAAATATCAAGTGTCATTGTATGTTCAATAAAATTTCTAACACCGTCAATAAACTCAGGTTTCAAACCAGCACCAGTTTCATAATGCATATTATACATCCACAAACGATGATCCATCTACAAAAATATAGATATTCAATTATATTATAAATAAAATTTAATAATAATTTTACTAGTAGTAGTCCTAAAACTAGTTTAGTATTGACTTAACCACATTATTTATTTTAACTTATTTAAACAACTTCAACTAGTTTAGTTTTGACTTAATACAACAACTAAATCCACCAACTAAACCCATTATTTATTTTAACTTATTTAAACAACTTAACAACTTTTTAACTTGAACTAGTTTAGTTTTGACTTAATTCCAACAACTAAATCCATCAACAAAACTACATTATTTAATTTAACTTATTTAAACAACTTTATAACTTTAACTAGTTTAGTATTGACTTAATTCCAACAACTAAATCCACCAACTAAATCACATTATTTATTTTAACTTATTTAAACAACATAACTACTTTAACTAGTTTAGTTTTGACTTAATACAACAACTAAATCTACCAACTAAACCACATTATTTATTTTAACTTATTTAAACAACTTCACAACTTTTTAACTTGAACTAGTTTAGTTTTGAATTAATTCCAACAACTAAATCCATCAACAAAATCACATTATTTAATTTAATTTAACTTATTTAAACAACTTTATAACTTTAACAACTTAACAACTTTATAAAGCTAAGTGTCAACACTAGATGGACACAAATCGATCTTGCAAGAAAATCAATTTTATCATCAATAGGATCAACTGGTGTTGGTACTTATGCTTAACAAACAAATTATTCCTAAATTAAAGCTTAATATCAACACTAGATGGACACAAATCGATCTTGCAAGAAAATCAATTTTGTCATCAATTGGATCAACTAGTGTTGGTACTTATGCTTAACAAACACTCGATGGACACAAAAAAATTATCACAAAATTAAAGCTAAGTATTAATACTAGATGGACACAAACACATTATTGAAAACAATTGTACTTGAACTTAAGAAATTTAGAAGCATCAACCTTATCTCCAACTTTGATGAAAGAAGCAATATAGTTTTGTATCAACTTTTTTAGATGTTGAGCTTCCTCAGTTGCCTAGCACGAAAAGTTCTTAAATTAGTTAAATATAAACTCCAAATTCAAGAATATTAGTTATATATATATATATATATATATGTATTCAAGTTTCAATTCAAGTTCATATCTAATTTCTAAACTTAATTAGTTATATATTCAAGCTAATTAGTTCCAAGTTCAAGTTCTAATTTCAAGTTCATATTCCTAATTAAGTTCAATTTATAGTAAATTCAAGTTATAATTAATTATAAGTTCTAATTAAGTTGTAACTCAAATCCCTAAAATTTCAAATTCAAACTAGCTAGCTAGTGTCCCAAATTCAAACTATTAATTAGTCCTAAAATATCAAATATAATTCAAACTATTAGTCCTAAATTCCAAATTCAAACTAGTCTTAAAATCACAAATTGAAAGTACTCCTAGAATTCAAAAATCAAACTATAGTGCTAAAATCCCAAATTCAAACTATTAGTAGTCCTAAAATCTCAATAATAATTCAAACTAGTCCTAAATTCAAAATTCAAACTAGTCTTAAAATCACAAATTCTAACTAGTCCTAAAATCTCAAAATCTAACTAGTGCTAAAATCCTAAATTCAAACTAGCTAGCTATTTCTAATCCCAAATTCAAACTATAAGTCCTAAAATCTCAATAATAATTCAAACAAACTCAAATAATACCCAAATTCATACAACTCCTTAAATACCCTCATTCAATCTAATCTTACAATTTCAAAATCAAACTAATTAACTCAAGAAATACCGAATTTCAAACAAATCCTAAGAAACCCTAATTCAAACTAACCCTAACATTAAAATTTTCAATTCACAATCAACAAACACAAACTAACAATCAAATAATCCTAATTCAAACTAACAATCAAAAACCCTAAATCATTCACTTACTAACTAACAATCAATCAAACTAACAATCAATAAAAAACTAATTCAATACACTAATTAACAAATTCAATACTCAGATTGAAAGAAATTAAAAATATTATTATGAAACCCTAATCTTGAATTAAAGGAGAAGGGCAGTGGGTCGAGGTCGGGGTCAGTTGCCTAGCACGAAAAGAAACAAATGTTAATCGGTATGTGTGTGTATGTTCGGCTAACATTAAGACTAATAAGAGCGCAAGCAAATTCTGGACAAACATAAGAACCTTAGGTGGTGAAATATAAATTGAACCAAGTATATTAGTACTCTAATTTTGAGATACTTCAGCTAAATAGAAACAAAAGTAATCTGTTATGGAGGTTCTAAAAATTCACCTTGAGTAAGAAGGTCGGGGATGGTGGCGCGAACTGAGAAAGCTAATATGGAGGCGGCGCCGGTAGGGATGGAGGCGGGGCCGGTGGGGATGGAGGCGGGGCCGGTGGGGATAGAGGCGGCGCGACCTCCTGCTGCTGGTGTGACCTGCCTCTGTTGCTGCGCGCGACCTGCCTCTGTTGTTGCGATGGTGGCGTGGCGCCGGTCGAGGATGGGTGGGGATGGGCACCGATGGGGGTGGGTCGGGGGTGGATGCCAATGAGAGAGGAGTGAGATTTGACTTAGGGTTTTGATATTATCATTCTTTTTTTAAGAGAATTGTTTAATTTATCGACCATGGGATGTCGGTATTTTTAAAATAAATATCTATATATAAAAATATTTAATAAATACCGACATCGTGAAGTCGATATTATTTAAATAAAATAATAATTTAAATATACCGACCTCTTTAGGTCGGTATTTATTAATTTATTTTAATATAAACTCACCTCTTGAGGTTGATTTTATTAATTAAAATTACACACACACAGATATATATATATATATATAATTTAACTACACATCAACAGAAGTCTAATTTAATAAATTTAATTTATCGATCAAGTTAATTTTATAAATTTAAATTATATACCTTCTAATTATATAAATTCAATTTTATTGATCAACAAAAGTTTATCAATATTAAATTTAATATATAAATCTCCTTGAATTGATCATCGGTGTTTCTTTAATTGATAATGTATTTCATATCTAAACCACTAGTATATAAGACTTGATTTGTTAAACTACTTGAGGAGTATATAATTAATCAACGTATTTCATATTGTGATGAAGTATCCTTTACATGTCATCATAATTAGGAGGTGATCACTACACTTGCATCCATTCAAGATCGAACGTATATAATAATACTATCTCGCATTTCATACTCGAATGGATTATATGTTAGCTCTTCACCTCTACATCATGACATGAGATATTAAGTTCATGATTAGACGACGTACTGATAGAATTTGTACATTACTCTAGAAATATAAGTATAACTATCTCCTAATTCATATCATCAACGTAGTTTCATACTCTAAATATGAATTCTAGATATTTTTTTATTTATTCCACGAATTCTAACTTTTTATTTATAAAAGTATACAAAATTGTTACACTTTTTGAACAATTAATTGTATGTGTAAAATGAAACTTTAGTATTATGCACAATAGCAAAATTATGATTAATAGGAATATTTTAAACAAACCGACCTCTGGATGTCGCTTTTATTAAAAGTAATTAGATTTAATAAAAAATACCAACCTCATGAGGTCGGTATCACATTAAATTTTAAGATAAATAAAAAATAATCATGTTAATTAAATAATATTGACATCAGGAGGTCGGTATTTTATATTAAATTATTTTTAACTTATATAAAATTGTCATTCGGAGGACGATTTATTTAAAGTTGATTGAAAATATTAATTTATTACATACTATTTAATTTTACCGACATCCGAAAGTCGATATTATAATCTTTTTTGTTTTTTATTTTACACAAAGCCGTCCTCCGGAAGACAATTTAAATAAAATTAAATCAAAATATTTCTCAAAGCGACGGACAGCATCTCTATGTCCGTCGCTTTTTTTAAAAAAAGTTTGACCAACATTTTGACCAAAAAGCGACAGACTAAGAGACACTGTCCGTCGTTTTTTTAATATTTGACCAGATATTTTGACCAAGAATCGACGGACATAAAGATGTTGTCCGTCGCTAATTTAAAAAATAATTAAAAAATTAAAATTAATAAAATGCGACGGACGACGTGGCTTTTTTAAAATTAATAAATAATTATTTTTAATAATAAGCGACGGACTGCGTCGCTATCTAAATAAAATAATCAATTATTCATTATATTTATATTTGGCGCAAAAATCCGCAAAAAAAAGCAACGGACTAAGCGATGCCGTCCGTCGCTTTTAAAAAAAATTATTTTCATTAAAAAGCGACGGACAGTGTGGCTAATGGCGTCACAGCGACGTCGTCCGTCATTTTTACTTCCGTCATGTTTTAGCAGTTTTTTAGTAGTGAACACTTTTTAAAGGGATAAGGCACAAATTCCCCTCC
>NC_064293.1:6766895-6848872 GCF_019186545.1 Solanum stenotomum
CCCCCCCCCCCCCCCCCCCCAAACCCATCTTTTTTTGTAATTGTGTACACTTTTTTGGCTAATATGGCATTCAAACATCTCCCACGCACCTCAACTATGTGAAGTCACAGAGTGTGTCACGTAAGCCAAAAGGTGAATAAAACTATAAAACAAATGAGTTTGGGGGTAAGAGGACCTTAGTTTGGTTAAGGTGTGTCTCTAGAATTTCGATCATAGTCTAGGGGTACTTGTGCCTTATCCCTTTTTTTAAAATATTAGTTCCACTTGATGATTTATGGTTCAACTTCATTGAATGTGCAATAAAAATCAAATAAAATTGTTATTAGGAAAATATATTTTAATTTTTTGATAAAGAATTTTTTTTATTTATTTAATAGATGTTAAATTTGTTATGGTTTATTTTTTTATCGTTTGAAAACAATTTTCATTAGAATGAATATAATTGATTGGAAAGAAAATATTGACTTCTTAATAACCGCACAAAGCACGGTCAAGTTTCCCAGTTATATTGAAAGTGTGAAGGTCATTAGAAATGTTGAATGAATTTTTTTTTCTTCATTAAAAGATTATACAATAGACAAAATTATTATTTATATTATTGTTTCTCAAATAATTATTATTTAGATATTAAAACTTTAAAATTAATTAAAATTATAGCCATTAAATCTTATTTATTTTTGGGTTGAATAATTGGTAAAACGGGAGCAGATTTTTACTTGATAAATACAGGTGGGAACTAAATAATTGTAAAAGAAGAAAATTGTTATATTTTTTATTTTCAGAAGTAACTTTGATGTTATATATGGTTTGAAAAAAAAAAATATGTCCATGGCAAGTTGGCATTTGGGTTCAATATTATATTTTTCAAGTCAATTGATATAATTTTATAGATTTAGATGATTATTTTTTTTAATCCAAAGGTGGCCAAAATGACCACAAATAATACAAATAAATTAATCCAACCACAAGAGCCAAAAAAAAAAGGTCCAAATGAAACGGAAAAAAAAAAGAGGTTAATCCCAAAATAAACTCAATCCTACGGAGTTTGACATATATGTTGTTGTTTTGGCAAACCAAAAATAAAATTCTAGAATGATTGTATAGTTCATTACAAGAAAGTAGAAAAAAAAATTAAATATAAAATAAAATAAAAATAAAAATAATATATATATATATATATATACATATATATTACCTTAATTGTATAGTGTTACATTATTTTCGTACTCTCTTCCAAATTACAAAAAATTCTTAAAATTTATGAATTTCGAATACATTACTGGACTTTCTGATACATCAGCAGACAGGGGCGGATCTATGGGTACCCGTGGGGTGCCACGGCACCCATTGATCTCGGAAAAAACTTTGTATATGTATGTCTATATGTATAACAAAATTAATATATATTATCTTTGCCACCCACTAAACAATATGGTGAATAGTTCAATTGGCAAAGCAGGCAATTTGCCACATGGGTAGCGCGTGTTCGAACCTCGTTGGCAGCATTATTTTTGGAAGCTTTTTCTTTTCTTTATTTTTCTTTTCTTTTGTCATTTTTATTAATGTGTGAAGGTATTTTTTTCCTTCCATTCATTCTTATTTATTTACTAGTATTCTTTATTAATTCAAATTGACTCCTATTCACCATAATTAATTCTTAAGTTCTTTTACTTTCTCTTTCACTAATTATTAATCTCTTGATATGAGTGTCGGTGTTTATTCTTTATCAATTAATAAGTACTGAATTATGAACATGGCATATATATTATTAAGAATATATTTAAATAGTAGTTTTAAAAAAATATATGTTTTAAAAATAATGAATATTATTATTAGAGTTCTTTTAATTTGGAGGTTCTTTCGATCTTCACCAACGTTCTTGCTAAGTAAGATAACTAGATTGAAACTAAAATTTGTATTCTCTTTGTTATATATTTGCAACAACACATAAAGTCAATGAACTATGAATATATTAAGTTAACACTATTAGATAGTTTATACAAACTCAAATTTTAGTGTGAAAATTTTCTTTTTTTTCCTCAAATTAAAGTTTCAACAAATAAGGCCACTAATTCCTAAAAAGAAACAAAAATTGAATTGTTTAGTTAGCTCTAATCTCATAATATCTAAAAGAAAACATTACTAACATGCATGTTTGATCGATTTGCTTATAAAAATCGAAAAAAATAAATAACTCGATTATAACCCAATATTAAAGCAACAGACCTGCTTATCTTAATTGAACAATGTGGCACCCATGACCTCCAAATCCTAGATCCGTCTCTGTCAGCAGACAAACATATACATAAGGAAGGGATGTATCAGAGAGGGAAGGGATGTATCAGAGAGGGTATAGGGATGTATCATAGAGGGGATATGACACTCGGATACATAGATAGAGGAGGGATGTATTCGAGAGAGGAGGAATGAATCAAAGAGGGGAGAGATATATTCGAGAGAGGGATAGGGATGTATCAGCGAGAGGTAGGGGTGTACATTTGGCTTTTCGATTTGGTTTTGTACTATTCGGATTGGATATTATGGTTTGAAAAAGTGAAACTTAATCGGAACCAAAATAAATTTGGTTTGAATTGGTTTTTCTCTTTCGATTTGGATTATTTTGGTTCGGTTATTTGGTTATGTCAATAATTAATAACATAATCAAACTTATATTTGCAATTTGAAAAAAAAATACAAGGAGAAGTAATAATATTGAATCTCTTAAATATACTTTCTAATATAAATCACAAGTAAAACTTAAAATACAATACTTAAAAGTACTCCAAATATAATTTATAGATATCCAAACATAAAATATAAACTAAATCAACTTAAAGGTAATAACTAAAAAAGAACAGAAGTAGTGAACTCCAACTTAGTTCTAAAAAAAATTAAAAAATAAATAAATAAATATATATATATATATATATATATAGAGAGAGAGAGAGAGAGAAATATTTTGTTTCTTTTTTGGATTTTATTTTTCTAAATACGAAGCCAAATCAAAAAATCAAACAAAAGCATATTATTAATCCAAAACCAAATCAAAAATTCAGAAAAAAAAAAAATACAGTCCAAATTAGAATTTAGTTCGATTTGGTTTGGGTTTTTAGTTTAATCTAAATAGTGAATATCCCTAGTGAGAGGGGAGTGATGTATTCGAGAGGGAGTTGTTGAATTTTTTTTTAAATGGTAGGAAATTTTAGAGATTATGGTAAAATAAGATGTGTAGTTAAGTAATTTTCCAAATAATAATTCAATAGATCTATAAATAAATAAAACAATTTCTTCCTCTGAATATTTACAAATCCTTTCTCTTTATAAAAATTAAATACTTATAGACTTTCTTCATTTTTTCTTGATTGATGATATCTTTTATATAATTTATGACTATGTTGGTGAATTTTATATTTTCGATTTTTGAATTATGTACATAAAAATTAGGATTTTAAAATAACTTTTAAAATTCTTAAATAAATTGTTTAAAAAGTCAATTATTTAGAAAACAAGTAAAATTATTCCACATATTTAAAATTCATTTTTTTTTTCTTAAAACAAGGATACTAATAGAGTTGTCAATATGGCTATATATATTGGCCGATTTGGTCTAACCTGCACGAAAAATCACACTATATACACATTTAAGTGACAATATTACAAGTTTTAAACATATTCTTAAAAAATTCTTCCTTATAACAGTTTATTTACGGGTTATAACATATTACTTAAATTTAACTTTATTTAAAAATTAATTACAAGTTTATTTAAAAATGATTAATCTCTTTATATTTTTATATTATTAATTATTAATAGCTAACTAATTTAATTGCAGTTCCTTTTTTAAAATCGAAATTATCAGTTACACGAATTTAGGGATTTACATTGATTAGACTTCCTTGTTTACCGTTACACTCCAAATACCTCATACACCAATCACAGTTCCCCGCCCACCCACGTCTATCAGTTTCTACACGCCACCACCCGACGACCCCATATTCACAATTTTCACTCCCATCTTCCTCACCACTCCACTACATCACATTCACAACCGTCCATCCAATCGTTCTCACAATCCCAATACCCTAACTCCACAATCGTCTCTCTCGTTACGTTTCTCATCATCATCATGTCTAAGAAACACACTGAAACTCCTCGAAAGAGTGCCAGATCTGTTGAAGGAACTTATATTGATGAAGTTCATGTTCCAACTTTCAATATATTAACTCAAACCCCCCACCTAAAAGGGCTGAAATTCCGGCGATGTGTGGTTCATCTCGGTTGAAAGAAAAAAAAGAGAAAAAAAATGAAGCAAAGAAAAGGCCGACTTCGGCAAATCAAAAGGGGAAGAAGAGGAAGGGGGAAATTGTTGAAACCCCTTCTGAATCTGATTCTGATTTTGTTAGTGAAACAAAAAAGAAAAAAAACAACAAGTGTAGAAGTTGCTCAATCTTCAAAACCATCAACAAGAAGTACAACAAAAAAGAAGGAATCAGAAATACTAACATCCAAAAAACACAAAAAAGTTTTTAGGATAAGTACTTTATTTAATTTATTTCCACATTTAGCCAAAATAGTGATTTTTTTATATCACATTATGCTTATTGTTGTTTTCGAAACATTTGTATGTGTGAAAATAGTTCGAAATATGAATAAAATGTGTATGGGTATGAGGTTAATGCTTGATTGTTGGATTTTGTATGTACTTTGATACAATATTGATATGCGAATGGTATGAATTGTGTATTAACATTGGTGGGATTGTCTATTAATTTTGTATATGGTATGAATTATTAAATTGATGTGAACAAAATTGTATGAATTGTTTAATTACTCTGTTTTGTATAAATTTAGAATAATATTAATATGAAATTGGGATTTTTCCTATTAAGAAGGTTTATTATTCAATTTATCCATTAATGTATTAAAATTGTTAAATTATTGTTAGTGTATTTCGATAAATTTATGAAAATAAATTGATGAATGCAACTGTGCAAATAAAGATGGTACGATGTTTGAATAAAATTGGTGTGAATTTTTTTATAAATATGGCATAAGGCAGTACTAAAATTTATGTATAAGCATGTGTATGAAACATGAATAATATTTGTATGAACATAATTTTATATTATTTTTTTATCAATGTTTATATGATTTTGATTTATTTTTTATTTAATTTATATGATATAATTTAATTATAAACATTTTTAACCTATAGTTATTGATGGAACAATTTTATTTTATAGGCAAGGAAGATATACACACTGGGCTTCATGTACAAACATGAATGTTTTTGCTGATCTATTGGATTTCCTCGGGCAAGAGAGGTTTCAACAATTTCTCGAACAAACACCTTTTGGTGTATTTTATGACATACACCACATAAAGATTCAATGTCAACTATTGCGACATTTGATGATTCTTGAATCTGAAAACGTCAAAGACGACATGTTTGTTGTGAAAATAAACGGTACAAAATTACGTTTTGAAATCAAGGAATTTGCAGCGATAACTGGTCTTAAATGTGGACTTCTTACTGATTTTTTTTCAGATCCGTATATTCCCAATAGAATTATCTTAAAATATTTTGGGGATATGACAAAAGCCCTTAAGTTAGACTTCTTCAATAAGTTTAAACATGCTAACTTTTTTGAGACAGAAGACCGCTTAAAAATTGGCATTCTGTACTTCATTACTTCATTTTTGACTGGTTCAAAGGCCTCAAAAACAACCATTCCTAAATTGTATTTTGATTTCGCTGAGTCCGATCAATATGTCAACTTCCCATGGGGCAATGAATGTTTTAGATTAACTCTTAAAACTTGCAACGGTAGGTTGGGAAAGAATCCTACGTCATTCAAATTCAGTCAATTCGATATAGCATTGCAGATTTGGTTTTATGAGTGTTGTCATCCTTTTGACAACACAGTTTCTATCCATGTTTCAAATGTCACACCGCGTATTCTCAACTGGAAGACATCGAATGAGAGTATTTTTTTTGATAACTTAAAGAATACGATTTTTAGAACACATGGCAACCAGGTTATCGTTTAGTTATTGTCCTTTACTAATTATAAGTTATTACATATTTTTTTTATAAATTTTAGTTCTCACATCTTATTTTGTTATCACAGCATAAATTCATAAACATAGTGCTTACTGACGAAGAGTTAAATGTCATGGATCAAATCAATTTGCATCAATCTTCTAGTCACCATGAGACAGAAGATCAAGCAACATCAGAAAGGCACGATGTTGACTTCGACGAAAAGTATGTAGAGTTGAAAAAGAAAATTGCGGAGGTATACAAATAAAAATTATGATTTAATAATTTTTTTACCATATTACAAAGAATTTATCCATCCTTTCAATGTTTAATGGCAGGTTCGGATGGAGTTGAAAGATCTGAAAGATAATGTTATTTTTCAATCCCTTTTCAATTAATTTTTATTAATTATTTTTCTGTAACATTTTAATGTTTAACATATATGTCTACATCTATTGATAAGGTTGACAAGCACATGACCGACATGAAAGCATATGTCGACAATTCGACAAAGTTGATAATTGAGGAGATTAGGTCTTCTAGAGGTCAATCATCACAAGCAACACACCAACAGGTATTAAATGGTTTTACAAGTTAAAAAACTGAAATAGTTGGTGTATCATGCTATGAAGTGTGTATGTGTAAGTAACTATGAGATGTACGAATTTAGACTTAAGTTAGTATTATTTTGGTATGACCAAATTTTATGCATGATTTTTCAATTTCTGTCTGTTTAATATTGGTATTAAATTGGTATGACCAAATGTTTATACAGTCTCTGTCTGTTTAATATTTTTCAATTTTTGTCTGTTTAATATTTGAATTAAATTGGTATGATTTTCCAGTTTTGTCAGTGGTGTTATAAATTTTTTATTAACTTTCTGTTATTAATAATATTTTAACTATTATTGTTCAATTTTTTATGTTGGTTCACTTTTGGTATTAATACAGTATTAAATATGTGAAAGGCAACATTAGTGAAATGTTATTGTTGTTTGTTTAAACTTTGTATTAATCTTGTATAAACTTTATATGAGACAGTTTTTCGCATTATTTTATGATTGAATTTTATATTACGTCATGCATTAGGATGATGCCCGTCAACATGTTGAAGAATCTGAAGAAGCTCCAATGGATCAGCCTTCAGTTTCAATGAGAGAATACGTTCATACTTCAAACACGGATGGTATGCATTTCAATCTTATTATGATATGTATATTCACTTTCAAAGTTTGTTTAACATTTTTTTTAATATATAGATGAAGCTCAGAAGTCAAATGACCAAACAATTGGTGTTGTTTTTAATGCTGACATACCTGGATCATCAAATTCAAAACCACCAACATTGGATGATTATCCGAATTTTACTATGACACAGATTGTTGCACTTGATTCAATTCTCAATGCTAATACAACCCCAAATGTGCAACCAAGAAATAGGAACCCCGGCAAGTATGACACATCTCTGTATATTCGGTTGTCAGAAGGCGAAAGCAGTTCAAGAAGAGTTCCTATTTTATTTCGTATTAAACATCCATTTGAAAGTCACAATGGGTTTGAGGTTGCAACTGAGTTGATCGATGAGTTTGACAAATGGGTTTTCAAAGATGTCTCATCTAGGCATAGCAGGTATATGTGTAAATAAAAAATAAAGCAATTTTTTTCTTTCAATATTATCCAATCAATTTGTATACACTGTTTTTAATACATTCTTATTGTTCACAGGAAATCTGCTTATTCAAAGCTTTAAGATAGTTTTGAACCTCAAATGGACTTTGGTGTTGTCAAAGTTGCAGAAAAGGATTTTTTAAACATAATGGTTAAACCTGGCAGGCCTTGGGATGACGGAGTAAGTCTTATATATCAACCTTTTAAATAGTTAATTTAAAACTCGTATTCTAGATTTTTGTAATTATATTTGTAGTTTCTGTTTAAAATATATTTTAAAATATATATATCCATGTTGTATGCATATTGAATGATTTCTGAATAAACTTGGTATACAATGTTCATATATGCATTTGATATGATTTTTGAATTAATTTGAAATAAAAATAAACTTTCATGAACAATGCACTAAACATGATGGTAGAATGAAATTTATATGCATTCTGTATATATTTGAAACATTTTTAATGGATTTTTAAATGTTAACAGCATGTTAATACCATTATGTATTATCTGCGAAAGAAGTCGAAGTACTCTCCCATACCACTATCATACAGTACGGTTGACTATTGGTTTATGACGTGGGTTGATAACATTGAGAAACAATGGAGAGAGTCAAATTGCGACATGAGATTCATTTCTCCCGACCATGATGTTGGACAGTGCATTAGAGGCTTCAAACTGCTTGCCAACATTCCTTGGAACAGTGTTGACGATGTCATTATTCCTATCAATATTAGTGAGAAATTTCATTGGTTTTTGGTTGTATTCAAAATCAAGCTTAGATGTCTACATGTATACGACTCGATGAAGGGAGGATCTGTTCACACCAAGAAAGTAAATGAAGCAGCTGGTAAACTTGCAACAATGATACCACTATTTTTTACGAGCACAGAATTTTATGGTAAAAGGCTTGATTTGTATGCCAATAAGCTCCCTAAATATGTACACAAGTCTCAATCCAACCCACTTGATATCAAGCATATGATTCATGCTCCTCAACAAGAATATATTTCAAAGTACGTATTTCTATACTTTACTGATTTCATTAGAAAAGTTAAATTAATTTATTTCTTAAAATATTTTTTCCTTCTTATTTTTTTCATTTTTTCAGTGATTGTGGTTTGTACACATGTCTATTGAATACATCAGTATTGATGTTTTTGATATGTGTTCTATTGATATCGATGCAAAGTACCATTGTCAAAGGTATGCCACAATCTTTTGGCATTATGGAAAAACAAAGAATGAGGATGACGCGATCAGTGAGAGTGAAGTTACTGGTACGGGTGCTAGCAAATTTGGTGGACCTTGCATAGCAAAAGAACATGTTCCGGATACCTCCAATTATCCTACACCAAGACAACGGACAAGAAATTAGATATAGTCTATTGCACCTTCTACTTTTTTAGAACAACATTTTATTTTTTTTAACTTTTGGATAATTTTTTGTGTTAAAGTATTTGATGATATATAATATCATATGTTTAATTCCAGCCAGATATCATCTACAAAAGAATTACCATTTATCGGGATGCCAGTTATATACAAACTTCATACCAGTTGGATTCACTATTTGGGTATATATTACACATTGAATATACCATTTTTCGGGATGCCAGTTTTATACAAATTGCATACCAATTTGATCAACATTTAGACTTAATGATATTAATGTTTATTACTAACTAGATTAAAAAATAATACCAATTTAGAGATCATGAACCAACTTTGTCTTATAATTAGTATCCAATTTTAATGTTTGAATGTTAGGTATTGTATTTATTGTGATATAATGGTATGAATTGTGTTTTAACATTGGTGTGACTGTTTATTAACTGTGTATATGATATGAATTATTAAATTTGTATGAAAATAGCGATTTGTCTATTAATTGTCAAACGTGTATGAAATTGGATTAATCGTCAAACTAGCGATTTTTTTCTAAAAATATTACATTATGCTTACTTTATATTCTATACATATTTTTGGATGGAAAGTGTATGAAATTTGATTAATACATGTATGCCTTTGACTTTAATGTTTTGATTGTTGGATATTGTATGAATTGTGATAAAATATTGGTACACAAATGGTATGAATGTTTATACGAAATTAATGAATGTTTACATGAAATTGATTTTTCGTTGTTATATATATGAGTGATATAAACTGAAGTTAGTATTTTAATGACACCTGAATAAGATTGGTATAAAGATTGTTGTAATTTCATTTATAGTAGGACACAAGTTGGAAACCAAATTAATATTCATGATAAACTACATTAATTACTCAGGATACCAAATGCATTCCATAATTACCTTGTATAATTATCACTAATATTAACACTATCTTATATATTAAACTGAAATAAATTTTATTTCCAACAGTATGCAATTTGTATGATTAATGAATGCCTCGCGCATAAAAAATGAACAGTATATTAAACACTTAGTTATAATGCATTTCACACCAATTATGTTTCATATCAAAACAAATCATGAGTCTAAAAGACAAAATAAAATTAAAATTTTATATAGTCTAAACAAATAAATAATTATTTTTTTGCACATGATAATTTGAACATGTCGTCCTGTTGTGGCCAACTTGACGACATCTACTGCAAGTAACTTTAGACCTTTTGAATTTTACATCAGCAAACCCTTTCCAGCGTTCAAGTTGCGGTCTTCCTGCTGCTCTCTTTGGACCGGACGGCATCATTTTAGGCTCTGAAACATAACTTGGTATATCCCATGTACTCTCGCATGGGAGAGGTTCAACAGGGATGGCATATGTATCTTGAAAATTCTTCAGGCTATAAAAAGGAGAGCAATAATATGTTTCATGCAGTCTTCTGTATCTAAGAACTGCTATTCCATGCCCTCACGGTATCTCATCATTTTGAAATCTTCTGCAACTACACATCTTAGTGTTTAAGTTTACTATATACCGTTTTGGTCCATCAACAACAACATAATATCAATTGTTGATGGTATTACCTAACACACAAAAATATTGATCATTAAAATACTGTTACAAAAAAACAAGCCACAAAAAAAGGCTTGAATTATAGTTACAGAATGGATATCAAATTAATGTACTGTTTATTCTAGTTGGCAATTTAGACTAAATTAATTCAATAATCATACTAATTGCATACATAAATACATTTAAATAATAATGAATAAAGGAAAAATCATACCCTCATACTGCTACACAAAGCAATACTTTTCTGGAGCATAAGATAGTATTTTTTTGTAAGCTATGATCTAGTTTTTGTTGCCTCCTCGTTGTGCTTATGAATCCATCTTTGAACTATTACCCTCATAAATTCAAGAAGTGAAATCACTGGCAACCTTGCTATCCTGTTAACATTATTCAAAGGTTCAGCTATGTTTGAAGTCATGGTCCATGTTCGCTTACATTTTGAATAAGCCCTTGACCACTTGTTATACCCAATATCATATAAATAATCTTTTATTCTTGGATCTATCTGGTCTATTCTTTGCATAATCGCCTCAAATTGTTGTATTGTATAAGCCTTTGCCATTGTAAAAAATAGCTTCTTCAAATCTTCAGTATTCCTATGGAAGTTTTTCAAAACATTACAGCATAAGTGCCATATCCAAGCAAAATGTTTCAATCCAGGATATACTATGGCAGTCCTTTTCCATATGCTCTCATTTCTATCTGACATAAAACACATGTTTTCCCTTTCTCCATATGCTTCCCTAAACTATTCAAAAAATCAGGTCCATGATGCATCATTATCAGAATCCACTATGACATAAGCAAGTGGAAGTATGTGACCTGATGCATTAATTAAAAAAAATATCATACAAATTTGAAACACACCTTATATCATATTTATTGTTGATTATAAATGTAAAAGATTCAAAAAATACCTCCTGGATCCATAGTGCTTGCAGTCAACATTGCACCACCATATGAGCCTCTAAAAGCTGCCCCATCAACAACTACAATTGGCCTACAATACTCCCAATCTCTAATACATGCTTCTAATGCAACAAATGCATATAAGAATTTATCACATTCCGTCCTTTCTATTTTTAAAACCGAACCAGGATATGTCTGCTCCAATATGTATAGATAACTTGGAAATTTTTCAGTTTTTACAATTAATTTTATAATTAGATAGCTGAACATTACAACACAACAAATATACTAGCTGGATAAAACATGGACACCAATTATATTCAAATTAGATACAGAATGAATATTAATTGGATACAGAAAGGAAACCAAATGGATAATGGGAATTCAATATGTAAACAAACTGCATGCCAGATTGTTGCATTGTTATAATTCACACCAATTCAGTCAATAATATAAAATACAAAATTTAGTTCTAAAAAAAACCTGGAAGTTTGGCATATGATTCGGCTGGATCTCCACGCACCAATTTTATCGCCTTTTCTTTAGCTCTCCAGGCCTGCATGTATGTTAGCGCAACTTCATGCACTTTCAAAACGTCTTCTGCGCTGCTATATCTTTTGGAGTGTATACAGTCGATGGATCAATAAATTTATCCATTATTAAAACAGCTACAACGTCAGTTATTCCCTGACGCCTTGCATACACTCTATCTCTAACGGAACAAGTGTGTTCTGCAAAGTACTTTCTGATTTTAAATAGCTTTGATTGATTCAAACATGATGAGTTCATCATCCAGGAACAATTATCAGCAGGACACTTCAGGTAATAACTGTTTAAAAAACAAAAAAAATCCATCAAAAAATGATATACCAAATACACTAAAAAATAAATACACATTCAAACAATAAATTAAATCCTTACCAAGATGAACTAGAACGAGTCACAAGAAATCTGAATTTTTCCACAACTCCATAATGTCGCATCACCTCCATAAGTGTTTCTTTATCATTGTAAATCTGATTTTCAGCTATAAATAAATTAGAAAGGTCACTGATTACTCCATTTCCTTCATCAGTATTTTCATCGACAACTCCATCTAAATTTACTCCTATCAAGCGGATGGAGTTGCTGGAGTATAAATCAAAGTTAGTGTTCTATTAACATCAGAATGTCTCCTATCCACAACAACTACAGAATCCTGATTATCTATTGCTATATTCTTCAAAGTTATGCACAATGGATATTTCATAAAGAAATCTACATTAGCTTTCTTTTGATCTAAAAAAACCCGCACACCAACGTCTTTGTGGATACTAACAGGGGGACATCTATCACTAATTATATATTTTATCTCTATATTGTGAATATTAGCATCTATCATTAGTTGAGACCATTATAAAGACTAGAAAACTTATATATAATCCCCTCCATCTGAAAATCAACATATTTCCCTGTTTCATTAAAAAAACTAACAATTAGTCTTACATAATACAAAAAAAAATAAAAATATACACACTTGTCACTATTTTTTCATACAAGAATCATTCAGACAGTAAACTACAAATATATTTCATTTAAAAAAATAAATCAGTTTTGATCAGATTTCATACCTACTTAATAAAAATAAATCAGATTTCATACCTACTTAATAAAAATAAATCAAATTTCATACCTACTTAATACAAATTTCATACATCCAATCATCATTTATACCAAATTTATACACTTCTCATACCAAATAGTTCATTCCTTTCGCACAAATTTATACATAATTGACAAAACTTATATAAACAATAACATTTCACATTTCATACCAACTTAAAACATTTTTAATACACTTATTCAAAATTTAAAATAACTTTTTTTACTAACTAGTTAACACACTTTGATATCAACTTAAAACAACTGTCATATAATTCTTCGAAATTTTAAATAACCTTTTTTTCACATTAGTTAATATACTTTCGTACCAAATTAATTACACTTACACTAACAAATTCATTCAAAACTATACATTTTAGTTTATTTTTTCATGAAAAAAAAACAGTATTCAATAATATAACAGAAACTTACTAAGAAAAAAATCAGTTATCAATAATATGGTGACACTAAACCACTACCAAAAAACAGAAACTTACCAAGAAAATCACTAATATTACAATTTCACAACAACTAATAAGTATTATGAACAAAACGTATTGTTTATACCAAAAAAAAAACCACATTCAATATAGTGGCGATTTACAGTTTCATTTTTTTTCTATTCCATTGAAATCCAAATAAAAATAGTAAACAATTAAAAATACTCACCTGATGTAACGACCCGTTTGGTCGTTTTGAGTACTAGAACTTTTTATTTTCATAAAATACTTTCCGATAGATTTTAAATGGGTATTTTTGACTATTCGTAACTACAATTATGAATTTAGTGGGGTAGTTTTAATAATTAATTTAGTTGGTGGTTAAAGAAGATGACATTAAAATTAATAGTAGACCACTTTTACCGCTTTTATAAGTAGCTTCATCTAATAATTAGGGTTTACTAATTTTGAGTGGTTAATTAAAAGAAAAGAGGGCTTGACGGTTGGGCACAAGCAGTAATGGAGAAGGTCGATTCAGGTAACCTAATTTACGCTTTCAATTGGGTTTACATATAATTATCTCTTGGTGGCTGAATAATTAAAGCTTGGTGAATAGATAACAGTTTGAAACTATTTTATAATTAAGATTGGTTAATAGATAGTAGCGTTAGGTTGGGTTGGAGGTGAAACTGTTAGGCAAGAATTTATATTATTATTATAATGTTAGAGGTAAGAGAATTGAGGTGTTGCATTCATATATGTGTGTATATTATATTTTAACGGAAAGTAACTAACTAATTACGTTATTGTGGTTGATATATTTTGGACAGAAATAGTGGATTGATAATGTAACTAAGGGAATCTTTGTATAAGGAATTAATGATGCTATTGATTAGAATAATGATGAGTTAAGAAGGGATAGAAAGGATGAATTGCTAATCGGAAAAGTCATGCATATAATTTTGTCTTCGTTCCTCTTGTTGTTTCTGTTGGAAATTCCAAATTCCTCTTTTGATCAGAATTACTAATGAATACAATCACCTTCAATTATCCATCATAAGCTATATGAGATGTTGTAGGTACGGTTTGTGTGTTGGATTGATTCAGTTATCTATCATAAGCTATATGAGATGTTGTAGGTACGGCCTGTGTGTTGGGTGAAGTTTGATCGTAAGATATCATATAATAAATCAAGTTTTGATATATTTAGATAGATAATTAAATATTAGGTGTATCGAATTATTTAAATTCCATTAAAGATATGCTAACGGGAGGAATTAAGACTTACCCATAGATTTGGATTTTAGGAAATTGATTATAGAATTAGGTGAGTTTTGGGTCTAGGCTAGACAAAGAATAATATGAGTGTTTATAGACTCGTTAACTTACAAATTATGCATATATACTTGATAGATTGGAAAGGTTCGGAGGCATTGAGGAAAGGAAAAGTATTGGAGAAGTAGTTGCTCGACTTCGATTCTTCGATGGAGGTAGGTTATGGTTTATTCTATTTGATAGATAAACTCTTAATAGTGATTGATATGCATTGAATGATACTGTGAAGTTCTCTATGTACTTGATTGTGTGATTGTGTGGCTTGGTTGTGTGGTTTGTGATTGGTTTAAAATCTTGAGACCGTGAGATTTATAATCTGAAAACCTCTCTATCGAAGTGATGCCTTGAATAAAGAAGGCTTGATGTAATATTATTAATGAATTGAAAAGTGGTGATAGTGTCACGTTTCGACACAGTATTTTTGGATCGGAGTGTCACGTTCCGACACGGTATTTTTTGATTGGAGTGTCACGTTCCGACACGATATTATTGGATCGGAGTGTCACGTTCCGACACGGTATAATTGGATCGGAGTGTCACGTTCCGACACGGTAACATTAAAGGTAAAAGATATTGAATTAACTTAATGTACTCAATCTCAATGAACGCATTTCTCAAATGAGTGTGATGTGGAGGCATGAGTCCTCGTGTGTGTGCTTGATATTGTGATTGATTACGTACTTGCTTTAACTGTCACTTGTTCATGTTGTTGTTTCTTATCACCTGCTAAGTGCTATAGTTGACTTTATTCTATTATTCATTGTATATTAGTTTCTATTTTGAGTTGGCCGATGTTACCTACTCAGTACATGTTGCCCCGTACTGAGCCCTACTTGTATTTTTCTTTCTTTTCCTTTTATGGAGTGCAGCGAGTGTACCATCGAATTTGACTCGCCTTCAGCTCTAGCCAGTCTCAGCATATTAGGTTTAAGGGTGAGCTATTTATTTGAGCTTGTGTTGGATTCTCTTGGTCATGGCATGATGTCCTTAGTTTTCGGACATAAACTATTTTATTCGTTTATTTTAGTGTCTTTAATACTCTTAGACTTAGTATTTGAAGATTAGATGTCCTTGATGTGATGACTTTCAGGTTTTGGGGAAAATGTGTAATAGACTTTAGAGGTTGATTTGATTGGTTACTTTAACTAGTTGTGAGCTTCAGCATTTTATTGTTATTTGGAGTTGAATTATTGATATATGTTGGGGTTTAAGTTCCTTGGTTCGCCCACTTAGGAGGTTAAGTGTGGGTGCCATTCACGACTCATTTTGGGTCGTGACACCTGAAGCAACCCATCTTCCGCCATGTCCAATTAATATTGATACGTAGTTGTCCATCACAAAAAAAACACGTGTTTTCAACAAAAAAAATCACTTTGTCGCCAGTGACAATTTCTGGAAGAAAAATGAAGAGAGAGAAACGTGAAAGAAAAATGGATAAAAATCTAATTTTTAAATTAATTTTAACAAATTGGACTGAATTAAGGAAACTGAATATTCTTAATTAGTTTGAAATTCCTTAATTCTTGCTAATTAATAATTATCTTAAATTAATTCAAATTTAATTGCCATCCCTATTTCCCTTTTTTTCATTTTTTCCTTCAGAAACATTTTATTTTAATTTCCTTTTATCTTTTTATTCTTTTCAAATCAAATGTTTTTAATTATTAAAAATAACTTTTTTTTTAATAATATGTTACAACCTAAAATTTTCAATGTTATAACTTGAAAGTCTAAATCTACTGCTATAACTCAAAAATATTAGTATAATATATGTCATATTAGAAATTTTCACACAATTTAATAGGGCTGGACTAAAACTTTTGAAGCCCATTTAAGAGAAGGATTTTTTAGCCCGGCGTGAATAAGCATATTGGTTTGTGGGGCTTGAGTAATATTAATTGGACTGGTCTATGTGCTAATTAAAAAATAAAAATAATATAGAGTATTAAAAATAACAAAAGTTCAAACTAAGAGTCATATTTAAAGTTTTAAATATTCAGAATCATCAAATGTGATGTGTTTAGTATTCCTATTACTACTGTGTCATCAGAATAATCATTTAGCATTGGTAGATGTGTTCTCATCAAGTATAAAAGTTGCATCCATCATGAAAATATCCAAACACTTGTTGCTACTCGAAACTGGTTGCATGATTTTTCTCAAACTATTAATATTTTTTTGTGTACATTTAAATATTACACGTAGTTCTTAAATTTAGTTATTTTTTAATGTTTAACTAATTGATATTGCATATAAACTAGGGAAAAATGATAAATATACCCCGAACTATTGTAAATGGTATGCAAATACCCTCCGTCATACTTTTGGGGTGCCCCTGTCATCCAAAAACTAGAGCATATATACCCTTTATACTAAAGGACATACACATGTCATAATCTTATCCACCGATCCTACATTTATCGATGAATACGATTGCGCCACGTGTCCCTATTAGTCTTCCGTTAGAGTGAAGGGTATATATGCTCTAGTTTTTGGACGGCAGGAACATCAATGTCCCAAAAGTATGACGGAGGGTATCTGCATACCATTGACAATAGTTCGAGGGTATATTTGTTCTTTTTCCCTATAAACTATAGTGAAGATGTTAAGACAACCTTGCCAGAAGCTAATTTATATGTGCTTGATGAACATGATGTGTCAGTGTTTGATACGCTATTAGTTTCATGAGTTTTTAAGGATTCATTTTTTCACTTTTAATGGTTGGAATATTATTATAGTTTTTCGTGTTTCATTGGAAAACAATTAGCTTTGTATTTCTATTTAGCTAATTATAGTTTTACTTGAAGTTGTATTATATATATAAAAAAATAAGTATTACTCCATCTATCCCAATTTATATGACTCATTTTTCTTTTTAGTCATTCATAGAAAGAATGACACATTTCTATATTTAGTACTCCCTACGTTTCAAAAAGAGTGGTCTAGTTTGACTTGACATGGTGTTTAAGAAAATAAAGAAGACTTTTGAATCTTATGGTCCTAAATTAAACTAATGTCAAATGTACAAAATTGTCCTTTAATTTTGTGGCCTTAAACATGTCACGTGGAAAGCTGAAGTTAAAATGTTACCAAGAAAAGAAAGAGGTCATTCTTTTTTAACAGACTAAAAAAGAAAGGAGACACTCTTTTTTAAACAGGGGGAGTAACAATTTAACTTTAAAATGTTCATTTACTCTTAATGAATGATTTACACGTAAACATCTATAACTTATTTTAGACCACAAGTTTCAAAAGTATTTCTTTATTTCTTAAACTCCGTATCAAATCAAACTAACTCATATAAATTGGAACGTAGGGAGTATAAAGATTATAAAAAAATATATACTTTTTTAAAAAAAAAGAGGAACTTTCGCATATAGCCTCTCAAAAATAGCCTAATTACGCTCCATAGCTAATTTTTTTTCTAATTACGATTCGTAGCTACATGTTATAGGGAGGAAAGTGGCGAGCGAGACTGGGAGAGGGAGGAGAAAGGCGAGCAAGAGAGGGCAGAGAGTGAGAGAGGTGAATTGTATGTATATCGGTTAGATAATTATATATTATACATATGTATTTGTATATTCTGGCGAGAGATTGGGAGAGGGAGGAGAGAGGCGAGCGAGAGAGGACAATAATTTGTATAATTCGCATCTCATTTGTATAATTCACAGGTACGTTTGTATAATTAACGTATTTTTATATAATTGAGTAATATAAAGTCTGGAATCATACAAATATAATAAAACTCGAAATAACGAATTGATATAAACATAAACATATGAACTTTAAACAATTATACAAAATATATTATACAAATTACATTATATAAATTTATATTATAAAAAATTCAAAAAACTACATGTTTATACAAACTTTAAAAAGTTATACACAAAAAGATTTAATGTACATGATGACAAAATTGAAAAACCAAAGGAAATCATTGTCATATACAAATACAAACCATCGTATACAAATACAAATCAAACAAAGAATTGTTAGTTGTGAATTATACAAATGCGGTGAATTATACATATACAAACGTGGCTAATTATACAAACTCGAAGTCAGCCTACATAATTAATGATTAATGTTAGTCGTGAGTGGTAATTATAGCAAACTATAGTTATGATGATTAATTAAGTAGTATAAGTTTGTTTAACCGCGTAATTTTTCCTTAAAAATAGGTTGGCCCGACATGACCCGTAGCCCATGTAATAATGAATGGGGCTGACTATTTTCTGGCCCACAAAAAATGAATCAATCCGATTTACCCTGTCAAATTTCAAAGTCTGTATGATATATAGCCCGGACAGGATGGCTAGCCCACATTGATAAACTCCAAATACTAACATGAGTTAGTATAAAAAGAAAATACTTACCTTAAATAATTTTATTACCATCGAATAGGAGTCTTCAACTTGCCATAGTTATAATCGTTCTATAATTACTTATGTATAAGTATAATAATTAAATGATAATTATTTGAGAAAAATAATAAACAATAATTATGTCTATTATAGAATTTGAAATTAATTGGAGTTATAATTATTAAGTCTCAACTTATTCAGTTATTTTTAAGTTGAAAAAAGTCATAATATTTAGAGCCTGTCAAAATTAACTTCAAAAAGTGATTTTTAAAAAACACTTTAAATAATTACATATTTGAATAGAAATGCTTAAACGAGAAAAAAAAATATTATTGATGTGTTTGGTACATAAATGCTATTGACCACATATTTTCTTATTAAAATCTGTAGAAAGTAACTCTAAATTAATTGAAATTTTGTCAACATAATTTCTAACTTTGATATTGATACACAACAAAAGATTGACTTTTGTTCGTATCTAATTTCTCACTATAATAAATAAGATAACTCTTCATCAATATCAACATAATTTTCATTTTTAATCTCAATGATGTAATTTTGTGCACTATATTTAATCTTACTTCTTAATTAGTATGATGGTGAGTTATCTTATTTTAACTATGCGTTATCTTAAAATATTTATGTTATTTTTAAAAAAGTTTTATACTTGATAAATTATGTATTCACACGAATTATTTTATATATATATTATTCCATCGGTTTAAAATAGAAGGCCTAATTTGACAAGTACGGAGTTAAAGAATATAAAATATACTTTTCAATTGTGGTCCTAAATTATAGTTATATTACATGTATTCCTTTAATTTTGTAACCTTAAACATGTCAGAAAACATGTTTTTAAAAGCATATTAATCAAAGCGATACATACATGCAAAACATATGCACTTAACTAGTTACTTTAAAAGCATGGAATCTTTGAAAATGTGTTGAGCTTTTTACCCCTCATTAAAAGACTCTATTATAGAAAAATTGTCATTTACTGTTTTTTTCAAATTATTATTCAACTATCTTTATAATATTTTTAAATTAAGGAGTTCTAAAATATATGGTAAGAAGAAAATATATTTTAAAAAATTAAATAGCCCTAAAATATATGGTAAGAGCCTAAGAGGTATTATGAGATTTAATAATTAAGGAATTCTAAAACATATGGCAAGAGAAAAATATAATTTAAAAATTAAGAAATCTTAAAATATAAGACAAGGAATAAATATACGGTAAGATGTATTAGGAGAATTAATAATTAAGAAATCATAAAATATATGGTAAAAAAGTAGCTAAATAATAATATTTTTCTTTTTTATTGTGTTGTTATTTTCTTTCAATTGTTTTAAAAATGTATTCTTCATTAATATTTTTTTATGTGAAAGGAACAAAAATGCCCTCCGTTTATAGTTTGACTCAAAAATGTCCTTACCATCAATACTCTAGTTCAAAAATGACCTTGAACTATGCGAAAGGAACAAAAATATCCTCCATCTGTAGTTTGGTCCAAAAATATCTTTGTTGTCAATACTTTGATAAAAAAAAACACCCTTATTGTTATTTAATGGGTCAAAATGCTCATTTTCCAAATAAATATATTATTATTATTATTAACACATTCTTTTTCTAATAATATTTTTTAAAATTAGCAAATATTTATCTTACTTCAATTTAGAAAAAAATAAAAATGAAATTATTTCTTATTTTATTATCATTATTTTTTATCGTTATATAAATATAAATTAATGATGATATACGATGATCTTATATATATGACTATATTATATGTCGAAAGGATACATGAAGTTATTCTATTTAATTGATAAAATGAGATTAAAAAGAAAAAAACATATTTCATACCTTTTTATTTGTTAAAGTGAATTTAGAAGAAAGAAAACAAGAATAGTGTTCTTAAATAATATTTTAATTAGGAAAAAGATGTGTTTAAAAAGAAAAAATAATATATTTATTCGTAAAATGACATTTTTGACCCATTTTGTAACTATAAGGATATTTCTGGACCAAAGTATTGACTGCAAGAGCATTTTTGAACCAAAGTATTGACGGTAAGAGCATTTTTGAGCCAAACTATAAGCGGAAGATATTTTTGTTCCTTTTACATAGTTTAAAAATATTTTTGACCCTTTTTCCTTAAATTGAAGGTAAATATATCAATCAATCTATATATAGTACATATAATGTAAAAGTTTTCTTCTATAACAACTTTAGGTTGTCCTCTTCTATTTTATCAAAATCTTTTTTTGTGTTGTATTATTATGTTCATGTATAAAGTAGTTTGTTTTTCTCTGACTTTATTGTTTAGAGTGTGTTTTTCTATATCAGTACCAACATAATTTTGACTTTTCATATCAATATAATTTTGACTTTTGATCATATCAATGACGAAATTTAGTTAAATACATTTATATTTTGCTCTTTAATTGTTAGTGTTGTAGTGAATTATCATGTTACTTTTTGAATACACTTTTTATCTTAAAAATATCACATTAATATTTTTTTTAAAATTCTAGTTAATCACTTAACATACACATAATAATTTTTTTATGTGTTTATTATCAATTAACGCAATACACACTTATAATAATACAAAACACATACATTTAGCTAGTACTAATGCTAAATAAAAAAAGAGTATCAAGAAAACATTTAGGCAAAATATTTGATTAAGTAAATACTGATAACATAATAAACTAGAAAATAATGAGATTAGAACATCTTCCTCTGTTTCCTTAGAGTAGGAATACTCTGCTCATTTCTGAAGAAATTTTGTGGATCCACCATTGATTTCACTTTCACCAACCTATCAAAATTATTTTTAAAATACTTGGTCCCATATACTCTTCCTTTTTCTAAACTCTGTGGACCTTGATCATTTATACCAATATCAAGATCCCTATAATTCAAATAAGCTTGTCTTGGGTTCTTTGAAACATATGGGGTCATGAAACTGTACAAATCTCTAATTTGTGATAAGTAATCTTTTTCCGCTGCTAATCCTTCTTCATGCCAATTCACTGAGTACTGAATCTTGAAAAGTATACCTGATCTGTGAGGAAATGGTGTTTCTCCTTCTGCAATCTCACCCATTCTTCCTCCGTATGGATTGAATACCATTCCTGCTTTTCCTAAAGAAATTATCTTCTCGAAAATTGACTCCAACCCATTCTTAGGAATTGGGGTTTGTACGTAATCGGATTTTCTTTTCAAGTAATTTAATGGATCCCCTTTTCTGTTCAACAAGGCTTCTGGTTTTGTCGTGTTGTCGAAATTTGCCCATTGTAGTACTGAATCAATCCAACTCATTTCCAAACAATCTTGCTTTGTTAATCCCAAAAGAGGGAATTCTTTGCTTATTATAGACATTAATCTATTAGAATCACCCAGGAACAACGCGATGAATGTTGCTCGTATCGATTTAGTACTCTTTGCACCCTTGGCCTTCGCCTTCACTGTGATGGGCTGTATAAGTAGCCTCATGTACAGATCATTGTCGATTTTGCTAGCAACATTCTGCCATTGAACAACAGCGTCGGTGGTAGTGTTATCTTCTATAAACCTTTCAACTCTGAAATAGGTCACGGTTTGTGGTACTGTAACGAGTTGGATTTGAAAGGCTAGAATAACACCAAAACTAGCACCACCACCGCCTTTAATCGCCCAAAATAAATCTTCGCCCATCGATTTACGATCCAAAATTCTACCAGTAACATCAACCAATCGAGCATCCAATACATTATCAACAGTAAGTCCAAACTTACGAAGCATATTCCCATAACCACCACCACTAACATGCCCACCCACACCAACAGTCGGACAAACCCCGGCAGGAAAACCGAGAACTTCACTTTTCTTCCAAATATTATAATAAATCTCCCCTAAAATAGCACCTGTTTGTACCCAAGCCGTTTTATCATTCGTATCGATGGAAATTGATCGTAAATTAAACATATCAAGCATAATAAAAGGCACATCAGAGATATACGAAATGCCCTCATAATCATGGCCACCGCTACGGATTTTAAGCTGTAAATTAGTCTGTTCGGTACAAATAACAACTCCGGAAACCTGAGATTCCACCGTCGGTGTGACAATTATAACCGGTTTGGAAGTTGTGGAGGAGTTGAAAAACCGGCCATTTCTGATATAGGCTTGTAAAATGGAGTTAAACGAAGGATCGTTTGGAGAGTAGACAATTTTCGAGATTTCTGATTGAGGAATTGAGTTTTTTGTGAGACAATTGACAAAAGTGTCATACACAGAAGGAGGAGAAGAAGAAGCATGAAAAGATAAGGAATTGAATTTTAAAAGAAAAAAAAGAAAGAAAAGAAAAGAAGGAGACATGATTTTTATTTTTTATTTTTATGACTTTGGTAGCTTTTGGGTTAAAGGCTAAAAGGGTATGGATTTATATATAGAGTGATAAATTTAGGAAAAGGAAATAAATAAAAGAGAATCAAGTTTAAAGTTTTTCAATTCACACAAATGGATTGTGCGGTTTCTTTGCATGACTAATTAATTACAATAGTACCCTAATAATTTGTGGATCATAAAGTTGATCAATTTATTTAATCATTTTTACCTTTTTTGAAAAAGTAATTTTGATAAGAAATAATTTGTGTGTTGACTAATTAAATTTAAAAAATATTAGAAACAATAATTAGTACTGATATTTTGTTTGGGTAAATTTCTAAAATTAGCTTATTTTTAAAAAGGGTTGATTTGTATAAAGTTTTTTTGATAAGAAGTAATTTGCATTTGTTTAATAAATTTTAAAAACACTTTTGAAGAGCAATTAGTATTTAACTAAATTTTCTAAAAGTACTTATAAATATATTTTTCTCCAAAGTGTTTTTCAAACGGTGAAAAACGTTTACACTCTTCAACTTTACTTTAAAAATCAAACTCTCCCCTCAACTTTGAGAAATAATCACTAGGGGTGTGTATCGATCGGTTCGATTTTATGTATTATTATTCGGTTTGTAAATACACTAAACCAATAACCAAATCAATAACATATTTTTATTAATTTTCGATTTATCAGTTTTGGTCCTTAACGGTTCAGTTTTCGGTTTAACCAATAAGAAAATGTTTATAAAAAATATATGACTTCTCTTATAAATTTGACACAATAAGATGATAATGTAACTTTCAAAATGCCCATAAAATAGAAATAATAATGACAACATGAAAAGAACTTTACAAGTGTTGCACAAAGAGAAATTAAGAGGAATAAAAATTTACTTTAGGTTTTTAGGTTGTATATAATGTGAATTTGTAAACTCAAAGTCAATGTGAAGTGTGAATTGAAGGCTAAAGAACAAAGACGTGAATTAAAGGCTAAAGGACAAAGGCAATAATTAGTAAGGTATTGAGATTAATAATTAGTATTTATGTACAAGTAAAAATACTAAATTACTATAGTCTTAATGGGTTATCGATTTGCCAAATAACTCAATATTAAAAAACATGCTGAATCGATAACCTGGGAACTTTTTTTGTAAAACCATTAACCCAATAACCCAATAACAATAAACCAAAAACACTTTTTTTATTCGATTCATCGATCGGTTCGATTTTTGCATACTCCTAATAGTCACCCCTTTTTTTTTCCTAATTGACTTCTTAAATGTCTATTCTACCATTTGATTATCAACTTTTATTTTCTTTTTCTATAGTTCTTGAAAATCATGTTATATTTTTGTTATTTAATCTATATAGTTTTTGAAAGTCGATCAACTTAGTTTTAAAAATATTATTTTTCATAAATGTTTTGGAAAGCAGTTTTGATGAGAAATAATTTGTATTTGGTTAATTAATTTGAAAAATATTTTTAAAAAATAGTAATTAGTATTTAATCAAGTTTTTTAAGAATTAATTCCTAAATTGTCTATCCGGGTTTAGAGAATTGCCTTCAAATATCAATTTTATTTCATTTAAAACCAAAATATCATCCACTATCACTATTATCCTCTAAATAAACTTAACACTTTAGAAGCCTCATTCTCTCCTAATTGACATGCCATATTATTAAAGCCTCATTTAAAAAAAAAACTTATATAATTCATTTAATCAAAATTATAATTTTGTTCTTTATTTTTTTTCTAAAAAATAGATTAATTTATTAAGAAGAAATTACATGCTTAGAAATCTTTTTTGGTACTTAAAAACTAAACATTATTTTACTAAATAGTAATTCATGTTTTGAAAATTATCTATACAAATCACTTTTATCTTTTTAAAGTGTTAATGTCACTCACTTATTACTATTTTTCTCAAAAAAAAAAAAAAACTAAATACCTCTAAAGACTCTTCTATTATAGTTGAAATGACATATCATTAAACTTGTTATAAAATCAAACTCAGAACATATAACTATAAAGATAAGAAGATAAAAAGTGTAGATGAAGGAGAAGACTTTTCTTCATATTTAAGTCATGTGTGTTGTAATAGTGAATGATATCTCTATTTATAGATTGAGAAATCAATCCAAAGGTCACCATTTTGAATGTCAAATTAGTAGATACATTGTTATCCCAAAAAAGTTCATATCACCTAAAGAATACACATACATGATAAGTATAAGTTTATAGATAAATTCAATAAACAATCTACTTAGTTCAATAGATTTATAACAAAACTATCAGTTTGAAAAAATAATAAGTCTCTTAAAAAAATATAAATTACATAGAAATCTATGAAGATTATACCAAAAAATAAAAAGAATCTTTAAATAAATATTTTTTTTCAGTTACATAAATTGAACCAAGTGAATTAGAAGTGCCGCAGAACATAAATGTAAAGACTCAATTCAATGAATCTAATTAAGGGTCGAGGATATTCATATTCTCCTTCATCTAACTCATATGCTTTCAGTAATAGAACAATTTCATGATTTTTCAACACAAGAATATTATGTTGCTCAGCCACAAAAAGATATGAGATCAATTTAAAATATTTTTTAAATCTTCCTTCACGATATTATTGTTGTAATATCAAATTTGAGGCATGAAAAATAACAAGTCTTTGCCAATATACCTTATCTTCTATATCTTTCCTACACAATTTTAATAGGAAAGTAATTTTATATACATCAGAGTTATATTCCTATATAGTTTAAAAATCTTGTAATTGTAAGTGAATCCACTTATAACAAGCCCTTGACAATATTGTTACCTTAAGATGGTCATACCTTTCGTTCATACTAGAACATAATTCAAGTGAATTTTTCACAATCAAGCAATTCTTTATTCAAATGATGACGAAGAAAAATCATAGTATTCGCTTTGTCTTGACTCAATGCTACATTACCCTCGATAATTGTTGCATCAAGGATTTTAGCGTTTAGGTGAGTACCAATTACAAGATTATTTTTTTTCAAAAGTATCAAGTGCCATGAACTCAAACTTTCATAAATTCAACATAATAAAATCTATCACAAAAATAATCAAGTTACAAATAATTAAAAAAATATTATCAATGAAAAATTTAGACAATTTATCACGCATATAAACTTGTTAAAAACAAAATATAAATTTAAGGCATCACCATTACTGTAGTTATACACAAAAATACAAAATATACAATTTACTTAATATATTTTGAAACTATTCTTTCATGAAAAGTTTGTCCAAGAGAAAATTGCTTAAACATATATGCAAATAGAGTACATAATTTAGAAAAATTGGTGTTCTATATTAAGACTTCGTGTTGATAACGTATGATAAAACTAAGTGTAAATTAATAAGAGAAAAAGTGTCATAAACATGATAATAAACCTTGAGAAGGTGGGGAAGATTATGGGATAGTGGAGGTGTGGTATTACTGCCCATAAAGGAGGAAATTAAAGCCTAAAATTTATGAGCATCCATTAATTTAACCAATTCTTTACAACATTATTGCCATAAAGAAGAAAATTAAACCTAAAAGTTATAATCATTCATGTAACCAAATTATTTACAACAAATTTTAAGTAATGACAATTTATTATTAAAATTTATACATCTTTTTTTTTCTTTTGATTTTTAAAATTCGAACCATTAAGCTTCATGGTATATTTATTTTATTTAGAACTCAAATTTTAAAAATGTCTTGATATATCGGTTTTTGTATTATTATTAGTAATAAATATTTGTGAAGCATTTTACTATTTACATGTTATACTTACATATGCAAAATCTAATTATTTTTGTAAACTATTTTATTGGTAAATATTTTAAACAAAAAGTAATAATCTCCAATATAAATATAGTTAATAATTGAAATGACATTTAAGGTTTTTGGAGAATGTTAATTCAAATAAGGTTTTTATTTCATAATACAAGAGATGAGAGATATATTATTTTCTAATCACAAAAAATAGGATTGCTAAATCAAATTTAATCACTTATATACAATATTATAGAATATATTTTTTATTCTTGATCTGAAAAGTATATTATAAATTGAAAGTTATTTTCGAAATTGTTAGGCTTATGATATGTAAGATTTGGTGTGGAATAGAACAATAAACTACACATAATTGAGTAGATGTAGGATTATTGTTCTATTCTCCCAATTATCTTTATCCATTGTGTTACAAGTATCAAACAATATGGTACTGCATTCTTTTGCCTTTAAAGTCTTCTCTTGTGTAGAGTCTGTTATATATTTTTGTATTTTTAATCAAATTTTTTTTTAACAGTCATTAACTTTATGGACTGAAATAACAAATTTTAATTAATTGAAGATTAAATATACTAAGGCATATAATACAAGGGCCAAAATCACAACAAGACAATAATTTTAAGAATCAAAATTACTATTTTTCCAAAAATAAAATATATTTTTACACCCAAAATATTAAGGGGGTAAGTAAACCTTAGTCTTTAATTAAAGATAAAATCTGAATGGGAGGGAGTAAACACGTTTTCTCATGTTGACAGAGTCAAAGAGGATAATAATTCCAAATGTTGATAAAACTTAAAAGGTACTATAGAATAATAATTGCAAATGTTGATAAAACAAAAAGGTACTATTTACTCGGTCAACTATTTATATCATACCTTTCAAAATTATAAAATTCAAATAAGTTTTTATATCATCACAATTTTATTAATCTTTTTTTAACTATTTTAAATTATTAATTATTATAATTGATACTATTTTATATGATATTTTTAAATATATAAATTTTATTTTTTAAATTAAATACATAATTAAAATTAAAAAAATTACTTCCTCTGTTTTACATTTTTAGTTGTCATAGTTTCCATTTTGAGAGTCAAACGATATGATATTAACTAACGTTTCAAGATGTCATCATATTGATACATAAAAAATTGCAATTTATAGTATTTTTCGTATAGTTTCTGAATATCTAAAATTTTATTCTAAAACATCAAATTAATATAATATAATTTAATTACTTTAAAAACTAATTAAATTAACTCTTAAAAAGCATAAAATGAGAACTAAAATAAATGAAAAAGTAACACTTAAAAATAAACGATGTCACATAAATTATAACGAGTGGTGATGGAGAGTCAAGGGTGTATTTTTTTTTTTTTGTGATGCATATTGATTACGCGTTATAGACTAGAGTGAGGGAGCATATAAAGTCAACATTTGAAAATTAAAAAAAGCATTTAAATATGCTTCTTAGTTTGGTCCCAAAAATAAATAATTAAAATAATAAAATATGCTTCCCTAGTCCTCCCCGAACCTAAAACTGATTTAGAATTGTCGTCAACTAAAGGCAAATACTGCGTGGAATTTGGACGGCAGTTTTCTTTCATGTGTTTACACAACGTTCCAAAATGACAAAACATATTTATACCTTTTAATTCTATTTTAAAAATTAAATATTTTTTTAATTTTATGTATGTCTATATTTACAAGTTTCACTTCTTTCTTATTTTTTTATTGTTTATAGATAATTGAGTTTTGATTGTTATTTATAAAATATTTTTTAATTATAATTTAAAAGTTATTTTACAACAATAATAATATACTCACAGTATCACAAAGTGAGGTTCGATAAAGTTATTTTGCGGTATAGACAAATTTTAGAAATTTGATACAAAATTTTAGATCTAGTTTTATTGATTATATTTATATTAACGACGTGAATACATGTTTATAAATTTATTATTACATATGATTTTCTATACAAATTTATTACACAAATTAAAAATGTCATAATTTTAAAGAAGTAAAAAACAAAGATTAATAATGTAAGGGTAAAAGAGATATTTAAAAAGATAATTATGATAAAAGGGGAAAATGCCTGATTTAATATTCAAATCATTTTCTCCATTTTTAAATATTTTTGGTGTTTAGAATTTTCCTATAATTACCTCAAGTCATTTATGATTTGCTGGTACTGACAATTTACTCATCGGGCAGTTTGTTTGATTTTTATGCAAGTTTTCCTGTTTTGGAGCTTCTGATGATCAAATATTTGACTTCGATTAGAACTTCAGGCAAACGGCCCCGAAATGCAATTTTTGATGGTTCCGTTAATGAGCTCCCCAAGACAACTATGGAACCCTCTTGAGCTCATCAACATATGCAATAAAAGTAAAATTCATAATTCAATCTGTGGACTGCCGGAGCTCATAGTGTGCATGAAGTGCAACCCCTAATCATCCTTTGAGCTCACAATACAATAAAAGCAGATTATTTTCAACAAATCATAGCAATTCGTATATTAAAATAATTTTTCTTTCAAGTTAAAAAATTTCATAAAATAACATACATTCCTTGGGAACCATATCTCTATAGTAAAAATCAACCAGTTTAAAGTAAATATCACTTTTAAACCAAGAATCCAAGAAAAGGATATATTTTCTAAAAAAAAAAACTCAAATTTCCAAAGTGAACTAATTACATGCTTCCTCGGAGCCCTAAGTTTCGTAAAATCCACCGTAATCAGTTTAGAAATCAAAAATTCATATTCTTTCATTTTCGACTCCATCTGTGCTCAAATGTAGATGTCATGAGCATGAATGCATATCAATCATAAGTAAATCATTCACAGTACAATCAAATCTGATAATTATTAGGGTAATCATTCGTTACAGTATAGTCGTACTAGCTTGAAACTCTAGCTAGTCCAAGACCTCATGCCCACAATCACAATAATATCACAGTAAAAGCTCAAAAATAAACAAAAAAGGCACACAATGATACAAAACCAACCAACGTATACATTAAAGTTTTAAGACTCCTAAAAGCATTCTAAGAATCCTACAACGCCAAACCAAAGCTAAATCCAACCTAAGCTAAGGTCTTACGATAAAAATTCTAGTTTGAAGTCTAGAAAATGCCAACATGAGTGTAAGGATCATACAATCCTAAATTCTCATCTTACAACCTTTCAAACGATCATGCAACTCATTTTATATAAAAACTAAGTAAGCTAAGTCTAAAAGAGGAAATCCTAACCTACCTCGTAGTTGAAATTGCACTCGGACCTCTACTCAGGTGCTTGAATGCTGCCACACTATCAAAAATGGAATATACATGTCAATACGGGACTAACGATATCCGTTTTGATGTTACAAAATTCAAATTGGAAATCAAGTTAAAAATTGATCCTCAAGAGTTCGAATGAATCGGAAAACTAACTATGTTATTATGTTCTCCTCGCGTGAGGATCACTTCACCAAAATTGAGAAAAGATGGAAGCTAATTTGGACTTTAAATGGTCCAAAACTAAACTTTATGAAATAGAAATCAAGGATTTGAGTTTAAAAAAGAATTGAATCGCAAAAATGAAGCTAGAATACGTAATAGAAAGTGGAGAGGATGATATCTACATTGGAATCGAGTGAAATGGTGGGAATTGAGCAAATTCACCCTAAATCGATCTCTCTTCAACAATGATTTTTTTGAATAAATGAAGGAGAATTATAGATATATAAGACCATAAAACTCGTCAAATGGTCGCAAAAGCAGTCAGGCGATAGTTGGCCAGCTACCTCAAAAACCGCCAAGGGCCGCAAAAGCGTCTACCACAAAAACCATTTAGAGCCACAAAAGTAGCTACCACAAAAGCCGCCAAATGACCGTAAAAGTGGTCGCATCAGCACCCTTGGCATCAACCAAAGCTAAGATGAAATTCTTCTCCAAATAGGTCCTCGGGATTCATTCAAAACCCTATGAACGCAAATGAAATATTCTACCATACTAGAAACAATATTAATGACTCAACAAAATTGATGAAATGACCAACTAAGTTCGTCTCAAAAAAATGTTGACCCGAGTCAACTCTCACACAAAACACCAAAACAAGCATAGCACAAAATACCACAAAATCATCCTGATCACCTTGGGATCCAAACAAAAGGTCATTATAGACCAAAGTCAATGTTCCAAAGCTAATGATGCTGGCAAAAATCTCATCCGAGTTTACTTACCAAGAATATTGACTGAAGTCAATCATATCCTAAACGTCTCCTACTGTAATGATCCAGTCAGCCATTTTTGGAAAGTTTGTGAATTTACCATTTTTCCTCCCGTGATTGACCCCGAATCTTTTATGATTGAGTTTTGAAAAGTTGATTTTGGTAAGTTTTGAGTTTTAAAGGCTAAGTTGTTAAAGAAGTGGTTTTTGATGTCTTTTGTAGTTTCGAGTGTCGGAATGGAATTCCATCAATTTCATCAGTCCCGAAATGAAAAATCTGATCCGTGAAAGTTGTCGATTTCAGATTTTGAGTCTTTTTGAGGATTTGAGGTCCTAAGTTACAAAATTATGGAGTTTTAGCCTTTAGGTTGACTTTGATCAACATTCGAGATTTGGATGCTCGGGTCATAATTCTGAGAGTTCTACTGGATTTGGAGGATGATTCAGGCCTAAGTGAGGTCTTGGTTGATTTTTTAGAGGTTCCGAGCTTTTTTAGCCTTTATAGGCGTGAGTTAGTTTTTTATAGTTTTCAGGAATGTCGGGTCAAAGAGACCTCAGATTCGTATTTTGACATTTTCATTGAGTCCAGAACGTCGAGTATTATTGATTTGCATATGTGGTTTGTGTTCATGGAGTTCCAAATAAATCCTGAGGGTTCTTTCGGAGTCTTGAAAATTGATTGTGTTTTCTGGTGCTGCAGGCTTTGCTTTTGCGAAGGTCATGTCGCTTAAGAGACCTCTACTTAAGCGAATGACCTACCGCTTAAGTGACCTTCGCTTTTGCGAAGGAGGCTTCTCTTTTGCGGAGGAGGCTTCGCTTCTGCGATGCCCGCGCTTTTAGTGGGGTTCACTTTGGTCATTTTTGCAAAATCTGAGAGGAATTTTGGCCTGCCATTTTGGGGTTTCATCCCCATTTCACAATTTTTGAGTTTTGGGACCTTTAGAGTGGCGGTTTGGACCAGATTTTTGAGGAAAACTTTTGGGTAACAATTCTTAACTCTAAATCTTCAATTACCCATTATTGTTTATGGATTTATTTGTTCAAATCAAGCTTTTGAAATGAGAGATTTGGGGTTATCTTCAAGAACCCAAGAACTTATTAAAATGGTAATTTTCAAGTGGTTTTGATCTTTTTTTACGTGGTTTTCACTAATGAGTTCCTAAAACCTTAAACGTCATTTTGAAGTATTATTTTCTGGATTCAAACCTCCTATTTGAAATTGAGTTTTGAGTTGATTGACCCATTTGTCTTTATAATTAGTGTGAGAATTGTTGTTTTCGATGAGTGATTGTGAATACTTGATTATTATAGATTGTGTGGATTTGGAAGTGATTTGTAAGGGAAAGACTCAACTTTTGGAGTGATTGTTGATTGATTTAAGGCAAGTGACATCCCAAACCTTATTTTCTAGTAGAATTAGTGTACTTCCTTCGTTGCTTGTGTGTTGGGAGTAATGGGGATGAGGCGAATGGTTTAATTGTTCACTTGTTACATCTAAATGAATAAAAAGGGGCTGAAATGAAAGAAGTTATGTGATGAACATGAAAATGTGAATTGCATTTATTGTGACCCTTGTTGATTGATTGATGAAATGCTTGAAAGCATGAATGTGGACTTGAATTGTGTGAATTGTTATCTCTTTCGTGTGGTGTAATATTGCTTGTATGCATTGATTGTGAACACTGTGATGATGTGATGATTTATGTCAAGGTCTATACCGGCAAATGTTATGATGCCGAGGTATTTTTCAGTGAGTGAGCCAAGGTCATTTTCGGCAAGTGTTATAAAGCCTATGGAAAATGATTCCGACTAGTGATTTGATATAAAGCTGATGGGAAATGGTTCTGCCTAGTGATATAAAGTCGATGGAAATTGGTTCCGTTTAGTGATATAAAGTCGATGGGAAATGTTTCCGGCTAGGGATTTGATACAAAGCCGATGGGAAATGGTTCTGGCTAGTGATATAGTGCCGATGGGAAATGATTCCATTGAGAAATGGATTATTGTGACTTGATGCATTTGATGCTTATGTATGACTTACTTTTTAATTGTGATTGATGTACTTGTTGCGTGTGACTGAACTACTTGACATTGATTGTCATGCCTTGAGCTACCACTGAGACGCGAACACGGGACCTAGGACCACAAGTGATCCCAAGCTAACCCTGCTGGCATGATCATGAGAATACTAAATATAAACTGAATAATAGAAACTGCGCGGAAGCTATAATCATAAACAAAATGAAAAGATAGGGAATACCCATATACTATAACTGAGATATATGAAAACTAGTGAGTTTAATACAAGGAAGATATTAACTCAATACTAAGCTGAATCTATCTATGTCTGAAAATAGCCTCTAACTGACTAGAAATGATGGGATAGGCCAGTCTAGCAAAACTGAAACTAAAGGACTAAAAATACTGAAAAGAAACTCATGATTATTGTCCTCGAAGAATGAGGACTCACCACTGATTCTGCTGAACTGGAGATCGGGAATCAATCTAAGCGTGATCTAGATGTTGAGAACCTGAACCTACATCACGAGAAGATGTAGCACAGAGCATGTGTTAGTACTCGAAAGGTACTGAGCATACATGATAGAATACAACTGAAATAACATATAACTGAACAAGCAATAAGCAATGATGTAATCTGAACAAGATATAGATACTGAATGCTGAGATAACTTAATGCAGTGACCAATTTATAACATGCTGAAACTGAATGCTGGATATACTGATAAATGGTCGATGCAATAAAATCTGACTAAACTGTGGGAGCTACTAATAATCGATAATAAAACCACATGAGATAAATGTGGAGTCCGATGTATACGCTCCATCGAGAGGACCCAATATACCCGGCCAAAGGTATAGAGGCATGATGGTGTGATCACTAAAATGATGCCCACAGAGGGGACTTACAACCTACATGGCTAGTAGTTCTGGGACTATTTGGGTACGCTGAACCCTAGCCCAACTCGGTATTATGCTACTCCCAATGGATTAAGTAATTAACACATTATGACTGGATTTTTGTAAGTTACTGGATAGCTCGAACTGAACATGAAAATTGAGAATGCAACAAGTAAACTGATATTGATGCATTAATAATTGAGGCATGTATCACTGAATAACTGAAATATCTGACCTAGCATGTGTAATTCAAGAACTAAAGAAATACATAGCTAGGGTTCTGGAATTCATGCAATAAACTGAATATTAACATAATAATCTGATTTGGATCATTCTAAGAGCTAAGAACCCAATAATTCTAACATTCAAGAAACCCTAGGTCTAGTCTTAATAAGGGAATCAAGAAACTAACTGAAAAATAGGGACCTAATGGGTGAAAGGAACCCACTAGTGAAATCCCACATACCTGGTGACGAATTCCACGGTCTATCTTTTGATTTCAGGGCTGGAACTGATGGAATCTTGTTGCGTTCTTGAACTAGGGTTCTTGGCCTCTTATCTCCTATTACGCTCTAATTTCTCTAAGTTTTGATTAATGATTTGACTTAGGTAAGTTCTAGTTATGTTTCTAGGCTTAAAATGACTAAAACCTCATAATTTAGGGTCTTCACGACGTAGCTTAGGGGCCAAACGAACAAGGAAAAGACCAAAAAACCCCTGACTTAAAAGCTGTCGGAGTCACTGACGGAGCTGACTGACGGACTGTGAGTCGACTGACAGGCCATACTGGTTGACCGTCGTTCGCGACTGAAGACTGAAAGTTACTGGCCCCTCGACGGAACTGACTGACGGGTCGTGAGTCGACTGACGGTCCATACTGGTTGACCGTCGTTTGCGACTGAGACTGAAAATTGACTGGCCCATCGACGGAGCTGACTGATGGGTCGTCAGTTGACTGACGGTCCGTAGTTGACTTCCGTCGGTAGCACCTGCAACTTCTGAATATCTGGAATTTTTGGTCTGTTACGGATACAGGGTGTTACATTATCTCCCCCTTGGGACCATTCGTCCTCAAATGAAGACTAAACTAGCTGAAATGGAGGGAGAGGGCTGCAATCCCTACTACTAAATACTGAGAACTGAATTTTTGACTAAACCGAGTTCCAAGAACATGCAAATATGCTGAAAATGCAAGTACAAACCGAATGAACATGATTCTAAGACTGAATTTACGCATGAATGACTGAAAAACTGAAGAGGAACTATTACCTCAAGCTGGAATGGAATCGGAAGGAAAGAGACGAGGATACTTGGACTTCATTGCTGCTGCTGCTTTCGAAATAGCTCCCTCTACGGAATGACTCCTCCACCAAACCTTGACTGAAGCGACTTCTTTGTTTCTCAACCTTCTAACTTGACGATCAAGAATCTCAACTGGTACATCCTCATAAGATAGGCTATCTTTTACAGCCACAGTCTCTAATGGCACTACGGATGCTGGATCACCCACACACTTCTTCAAAAGTGAAATGTGAAAAACTGGATCCATTGCTGCCAAATCTGCTGGCAACTCTAACTCATAAGCCACTTTACCAATCCTTTTCTAGATCCGGTAATGGCCTACATATCTGGGACTGAGCTTCCCTTTCTTGCCAAACCTCATCACCCCCTTCATAGGTGACACCTTCAGGAAAACCCAATCATCAACTTGGTCCCTTCTCCTTACATCTGCATAAGACTTCTGGCGACTCTGGGCTGGCTTAAGTCTATCTACGATAAGTTTCACTTTCTCCATAGCATAATGGACTGAATCTGGCTCTATCAAGGCAGCTTCACCTACTTCAAACCATCCCACGGGAGATCTACATCTACGCCCATACAATGCCTCATAAGGGGCTATCTGAATGCTGGAATGGTAACTATTGTTGTAGGCAAACTCAATAAGAGGAAGGTCATAATCCCAACTACCCTTGAAGTCGATCACACAAGCTCTCAACATGTCCTCTAAGGTCTGAATGGTACGCTCTGCCTGACCATCCATCTGCGGATGAAATCCTGTGCTAAGATTAACCTGAGTACCAAGACCTTTCTGAAATGACTTCCAAAAATGAGAGGTGAACTGAGGACCTCTATCTGAGATGATAGACAAAGGAACCCATGCAACCTCACAATCTCATTAACGTAAAGCTTGGCGTAATCCTCCGCCGAATCTGTAGGCTTGACAGCCAAAAAGTGAGGAAGACTTAGTAACTCTATCAACAATCACCCAAATGAAGTCATGCTGTCTGCGAGTACGAGGTAAACCTGTGATGAAGTCCATGTTGATCACTTCCCACTTCCAAGTAGGAATGTCAATCTCTTGAGTCATGTCTCCTAGTTGCTGATGTTCTACCTTGACTTGCTGGCAATTGGGGCACCTAGCCACAAAATCTGCTATATCTCTTTTCATACCATTCCACCAATAGACTTCTCGTAGATCGCGGTACATCTTAGTGGCATCTGGATGAATAGAATATCTGGAATTATGGGCTTCTGCAAGAATATGTTGTCTCAACTCGCCCACATTAGGAACACATAATTGACCCTGATAGCAAAGCACACCATCTCCCCCTTGGGAGAATACCTCAACTCTCTGTTGATGGACTGCACCCTTGAGTTCAAGTAATATCGGATCACTGTCTTGCTTTTCCTTAACTTCCACTACCAAAGAAGATTTTGCCCCATTCTGAACCATTACACCACCATTTGATATGCTCATAAGGCGAACTCCAAGGCGAGCAAGTCTATGAACATCCCTTGCTAGCTCTTTTCTTTCTTCCTCAACATGTGCTACACTACCCATGGATAATCTGCTAAGACCATCTGCTACTACATTTGCCTTACCTGGATGGTAATGCACGCTCATATCATAATCTTTGAGGAAGTCAAGCCACCTTCTCTGGCGAAGATTCAACTTTTTCTGGGTGAATACATACTAGAGGCTCTTATGGTCTGTGAACACATCTACATGAACACCAAACAAGTAGTGTCTCCAAATCTTGCGTGTAAACACCACTGCTACAAGCTCGAGGTCATGAGTCGGATAATTCTTCTCATGCACCTTAAGCTGTCTAGAAGCGTAAGCTATAACCTTACCTCGCTGCATCAACACATAACCTAGGCCGACCCTGGATGCATCACAATAATCACATAACCATATGAACCCTATGGTAGAGTCAAGACAGGAGCTGTAGTCAACCTAGTTTTCAATTCTGTAAAGGTTTTCTCATAATCATTTGACCATCGAAACTTGACCATCTTCTGAGTCAACCTAGTTAATGGTGAGACTATGGATGAAAATCCTTCCACAAACCGTCTGTAATAGCCCGCTAGACCCAAGAAACTTCTGATATCTGTAGCAGAGGTAGGTCTGGGCCATTATTTCACTGCTTCTATCTTCTAGGAATCTACTCGAATTCCTTCACTAGACACAATATGCCCAAGGAAAGCAACTGATTGTAACCAATACTCGCACTTGTTAAATTTTGCAAATAACTGGCGATCTTTGAGAGTTTGTAGAACAACTCTCAAATGTCTCTCATGTTCTTCCTCATTCCTAGAGTAAATGAGGATATCATCAATAAAGACGCTAACGAACAAGTCCAAGTACTGCTTGAACACTCTGTTCATCAAATCCATAAAAGCTGCAGGAGTATTGGTTAGTCCAAATAACATAACTTCAAATTCATAATGACCATACCGAGTTCTGAAGGCCGTCTTCGGAATGTCACTATCTCTAACTTTAAGTTGATGATAACCCGATCTGAGGTCTATCTTTAAGAAATGACTAGCACCCTGAAGTTGGTCAAACAAGTCATCAATCCTGGGGGTGGGATACTTATTGTTGATTATGACCTTGTTCAACTGCCTATAGTCAATGCACATTCTGAGAGAACCATTTTTCTTCTTTACGAACAACACTGGTACACCCCATGGAGAAATACTAAGTCTGATGAAGCCCTTATCTAGAAGGTCTTTCAACTGCTCTTTCAATTCCTTAAGCTCAGCTGGAGCCATTCTGTAAGGAGAAATAGAGATAGGTTGGGTATCTAGAATGGGATCAATTCCAAAGTCGATTTCCCTATCGGGAGGGAGTCCGGGAAAATCTTTTGGAAGCACTTCTGGAAACTCATTAACCACAGGAACTGACTCAAAAGTTGGAGGTTCAGAACTAGAATCCTTAAACCGAACTAGATGATAGAGATAAACCTTAGAGATCATCTTTCTGGCCTTAAGGTAAGAAATGAATCGACCCATAGGCGCTAAGCTACTACCATTCCATTCTAAGATTGGTTCGTCTGGAAACTGAAAACGAACAATCCTAGTTCTACAATCGACTGAGGCATAACATGAATGTAACTAATCCATGCCTAGAATGATATCGAAGTCTACCATTTCTAACTCTACAAGATCTGCTGAGGTGAATTTTTGAGAGACTGTGACAGGGCAATTTCTGTATGCCCAATATCAAGGACTGGAGGAGCTGCGTTTGCGTTCCTGTCATTCACAATCCTGGCGTTAGCTCTACGAGGAGGCATGATCACTAAAATGTAGAACGTCGAGATAGAACATAATTATATCATACCTTACGTACGATAAGAGTAACAAGAAAATGAATATTTTTCCTAAGACACTTTGTAGCCTTCCTTTCATTAGATGTGGTGCGCACTACACATCCATGAAAATGACTCTACCTAGTATGGCTTTTTAGACATCCTAGGACACTTAAACCTAGTGCTCTGATACCAAGTTTGTCACTCCCTAAGCTACCCCCGAGACGTGGACACAGGACCTAGGACCACAAGTGATCCCAAGCTAATCCTACTGGCATGACCATGAGCATACTAAATATAAACTGAATAATAGAAATTACGTGGAAGCTGTAATCATAAACAAAATAAAAAGGTGGGGAATACCCATTTACTATAACTGAGATATATGAAAACTGACGAGTTTAATAAAAGGAAGATATTAACTCAATACTAAGCTGGATCTATCTATGTCTGAAAACAACCTCTAACTGACTAGAAATGTTGGTACAGGCCCCAACTAAGTCTAGCAAAACTGAAACTAAAGGACTAAAAATACTGAAAAGAAACTCATGACTATTGTCCTCGGAATATGAGGACTCGCCACTGATTCTGCTGAACTGGAGATCGAGAACCGATCTAAGCGTGATCTGGATGCTGAGAACCTGAACCTACATCACGAGAAGATGTAGCGCAGAGTATGCGTCAGTACTTGAAAGGTACTGAGCATGCATGATAGAATATAACTGAAATAACATATAATTGAACGAGCAATAAGCAATGATATAATTTGAACATGATATAAATACTAAATGCTGAGATAACTGAATGCAGTGACCAGTTTATAACAAGCTGAAACTGAATGCTGGATATACTGATACATGGTCAATGCAATAAAATCTGACTGAACTGTGGGAGCTACTATAATCGATAATAAAACCACAAGAGCTAAATGTGGAGTGCGATGTATACACTTCATTGAGAGGACCCAATATACCGGGCCAAAGGTATAGAGGCATGCTGGTGTGATCAGTGAAACGATTCCCACAGAGGGGACTTACAACCTACGTGGCTAGTAGTTCTGGGACTATTTAGGTGCGCTGAACCCTAGTTCAACTCGGTATTATGCTACTCCCAATGGATTAAGTAATTAACACATTATGACTGGATTTCTGTAAGTTACTGGATAGCTCAAACTGAACATGGAAACTGAGAATGCAACAATTAAACTGATATTGATGCATTAATAACTGAGGCATGTATAACTGAAATATCTTATCTAGCATGTGTAATTCAAGAACTAAAGAAATACATAGCTAGGGTTTTGGAATTCATGCAATAAACTGAATATTAAGATAATAATCTGATTTGGATCATTCTAACAACTAAGAAACCAATAATTCTAACATTCAAGAAACCCTAGGTCTAGTCATAATAAGGAAATCAAGAAACTGACTGAAAACTAGGGACCTAATGGGTGAAAGGAACCCACTAGTGAAATTCCACATACGTGATGACGAATTCCATGGAGAAATCTTTCGATTTCTGGGATGAAACTGATGGAATCTTGCTGCATTCTTGAACTAGGGTTCTTGGCCCCGTATCTCCTCTTACACTCTAATTTCTCTAAGTTTTGATTAATGATTTGACTTAGGTAAGTTCTAGTTATGTTTCTAGGCTTAAACTGACTAAAACCTCATAATTTAGGGTTTAAATGACGTAGCTTAGGGGACACACGAATAAGGAAAAGACCAAAAGACCCCTAAATTAAAAGCTTTTAGAGTCACTGACGGAGCTGACTGACGGGCCGTGAGTCGACTGACGGTCCGTACTGGTCGATCTTTGTTCGCGACTGAAGATTGAAAGTTGACTGGCCCATCGACGGAGCTGACTGACGGGCCATGAGTCGACTGACGGTCGGTACTAGTCGACCGTCGTTTGTGATTGAGACTGAAAGTTGACTGGCCCATCGACAGAGCTGACTAACTGGCTGTCAGTCGACTGACGGTCCGCAGTTGACTTTGTCGGTGGCACCTGCAACTTCTGAATATCTGGAATTTTTGGTCTATTTTGGATACGAGGTGTTACATTGATATTGACTTATGTGATTTATTTGATTGTTGAATTGTGAAGATTGAGCTGTGAATATTGGGCCTTGTGAGCCGTGTATTGTAGAATTGTTAGGTTAGGCTGATTTTTGTGCAGGTTGTAGTTTGATGAGGTTTGATTGGAGTGTAAGGGGTAATCGTTTTCTAGCTAGATGCCTTGTTTATTAGGTTGCTTGATGGGTACCATGTTGTTGGTACTCACCCATTGCTTCTACACTTGTGTAGGTAACGAGCCCGGACCCGTGTGACCTTTTTCTTCTTCTGACATTCGAGGCTTGTTGAAGGACTTGAGAGGTAGCTGTTTGTCCTCTTGGCGGGTCCTATTTTTCGTTATCTTACGTTTGTTCTACCGGAGAAACAAAGATTGAGATTTGTATTTATCTTTCAAATTCTGTATTTACTTTAGTGGCTTGTACACGTGACAATCAAGTTTTGAGGTATTGTTTAGAATGAATAAGTTTTCCGCCTTTATCTTGTTCTTGCTTTATATTTCCATATTTCTTTCATTTTTATTGGGTTGAGGCTTACTTGTCTTGGTGGAAAAAGACAAGTGCTATCACATCCAATTTGGATCGTGACACCCAACATCTTGCCTAACGTCTCAAACTCACATAAAATATCTCGAGACCCGAACTTATAGTTCTAAATCCAAAAGCATCTTCTAGGGCTGATGATATTGACGAAAATATTATAAGACGATAGATTCTCCATTTGTTGACCAAAGTCAACTCTTTCAACAATAAAAAAACTTCCAAAAGGGGAAGAAACTCAGCCAAAATTTTTTCTGATCACCTCGAGAAGCATGTCATCCATCCCAACACACCAAATACACAGAATACAAGCTACAAAAAGGGTAAAACATGAGAGCAAGCAAATGACTACGGGGGTCATTACATCTTAGTTTCTTATTATAGTTGTAAGTTGGCATTAGTTATGCTTAGTGTTCATTTGAATAGTACCTTTGGGTAAAGGTTGAGATCTAGTTGCTTGATTATATATAATTTCCTTCGTTTCCTTAGTAGTGGTGATCATATTATGATATTATTTTTGAGTATGTCAAAATATTATTAGGTTCGAGGTTTTAGTAGAGGACCAACTAAATTTCAGGTTAGTTTTCTATGCTCTGGAAGCAAGGTAATTCCGGTTACGTATATTTGATTATTTAAATATTATTGTTTGGATACTGGTGATGACATGCATTGTATAGATACTCATTTTCACGTATTTTGTGATATGATCATAGAAACTGTATTAATGATTTTGTACTTTTTACTCTTAAACTGGTTTTGATGAGAGTCGTACCACCTTTACCACTTGATAAATATATTTTTGAGATAAAGAAGCATAAAAGATGTGCTAATTATTTACTTGATTAGTCAAAGAGATTGCAGATCTTTTTTATATTGATGTGGTTTTCGTATGTATCTTTGGTATCATGATGGAGAAGATCTGTATTAATTGTGGAAGTCTTGGATCATGACTAGACAATATACGAACTTCTTGAGTCCTCTATGGGTGTCTCTGTCTGTGTGGCCCATTGAACAAGAGGATGGTTGTTCGCATGGGTACTACCTAGTATGTCTGGGCAGAGGGTAGGTGTATACACTTGGTTACGTGTCACTTAATATTGATGACACTACTAATTTTTATTGCATACATATATGCATCTTCTATTACCGTGTAATTGGTTGTTGTTTGCACATATCAGTCTTATGAGGAGCCGTTTGAGTTATGTTTGTTGTTGTGTACCTTTCGGATTTATGGGGGTTCAGTTAGATTATTATTGATTATGATTATGTAGTTTGTGATAGTATGATGGATGATTTATACGATCGACTTATTAGCCCTTTGTTTCCATCGGCATTGATGCTTTCAGACTAAGTTGGATTGGATTGTCCTATTAACTCTTATGATGGTTTGTGGTTGATATTGTTAGTATATCCTCGATTAATTGATTTTTGTGGTATAATCTTGTTGTGGTTAGGTTATTGGGCTAGAACCTCCTAGTATTTTCCTTTGCCTCGGTTACTTGCATCTTTTATAATATGTTCATTTGTCTCATATCACTTTTATTTGTGTTATCTTTTCTTTAATTGCTTGTAATGTATATTCCTTCTCTAACTACTATTTATGCTTGCTTTATCTTTGGATCTCAGTCGGTCTATGCCTACTAAATACCACGTGTTAGGTACTCATACTATTATTCTACACCCTGCTGATCATAGTACGAGTTCTCGTCGTTGACATGTGTTCGTGCGAAGAAGTTGTAGATCAGGGACTTGGGGGTGAGTTTCTAACGTTTAGAGTTGTCCTTCCCCTTTTGTTTTTGGATGGATTAGTCTTTATTTTTTATTCAGAGACAGTTCTATATATTTGTACCTATCTTGCACTCTTTTAGTAGCTTGACTATCGACTGATACAAGATTTTGGGGGTGTATTATGTAGATTTTGATTCTCTCTCCTTCTTTTATTTTGATATTTGTTCTTTGTTTTTTGTATGCTTTTCTTCCGCATGTTAGACTGTTACTTTTGGTTTTGGAATATGGGTTCGCCTTACCTACTGGTTGGGTGTTAGTAAGTGCCATTAAGACCAAAGATTTCAGATCGTGACATCAATTTTTTTGAAAGGCAAAAAAAAATATTACTCCCTCCATCTCATTTTATATGAGTTAGTTTGACTCGGCACAAAGGTTAAGAAGGAAAGGAAGATTTTCGAAACTTGTGGTCTAAAATGAGTGATAGATATTTGTGTGAATATAAATCATTTCATTAAGTGAAAAATATGCATTTTAAAGTTAAATTATTACGTAATATAGAAATGTGTCATTCTTTTCTAGACTGACTAAAAAGGAAAGTAAGTCATATACACTGGGGCACATAGAGTACAATATAAACAACTTTTGTAAATCATGTGGTTTTAAATTAAATTGTGTATAATCTATCAAAAAAATTGAATATGTGTGATATTAAACATGTCATGTTTGTAAGCGTCTAAAGTTTCAATCCTGAAATACAACAAATATGAAAGGAAAATAGCAAACAAACAACAATATTTGTTTTTGAATTTATGTGAATGTTACAATCTTTATAAAATCTTTAAGAAAAGATATGTAATCCTCTGATTCTTCTCTTCAATGATGTTCTTGATTTGATGGAATACTTGCAGCTCAACTTTTGGAGCAAAGACGTCTTTGTACTTGTGGCTCCAGACTTCTTTGTATGCAAAAGACTTGCAGATCACCACTGAAGAGCAAGGATTCTCTATGTATTTCTATGTGTCTTCTTCTTTTTCTTCCTTCCCCCTTTTGGTCTTATGAAGACCTCTTTATATAGGCTTGAGCTAGGGTTTTAGGGGTATTTTTGTCCAAGCGATTTTGGTCCTTGGGCTTGAAGAACATGAGTTGGGCTCGTCTTGTCAACTTAATGGACTGACCCAAATGTAATTTGGACTTTATTTAAGTCATATACTACAAAAAAACCTCAAATTGCCAACAAATTTTACTAACAACTTAAGTTGGTTAGTATTCTACTAATAAATTACCAACATATTTCTAACTGAATTATATTTTAAAATTTAACAATGAAATTCTATAGATTACCAATCGAAATCTTACTAACTAAGTATTTTAGTTGGTAAATACGGCGGGAAAAAATGGCGCCAAATTTAGCAACATTCTAAGAATGGATTACCAACTTAAATATTACTAACGCACACCTTTTGTTGGTAATATTACCAACGAAGTATATATCGGTTGGTAAATATGATAAAAAAATATTTATATAGTTTATTAACATATTACCAATTAATTACTAACCAAACATTTACCAACGGCAAGATTGTGTTGCTAAATTTACCAACCAAATATAAATGTGTTGGTAAATTAGTAACGAAATGTAATTTGTTGGTAAACTTGCCAACCAATATCCAATTAGTTGGAAATTTTGCCGACGAATAAAGATTGTAGTTAGTAAATTACTAACATCATTAATATAGTTGGTAATATACCAACCGATCATTAATCCATTGGTAAAATTAACCAACATATTAGTTATTAGTTGGTAATATTACATATGAATGTTTAGTTGATAGTAACTATTACCAACTGTGATAAAATTTATTGGTAAATTATTAATTACTAACTTATATTTGAATAGTTGATAAATTTACCAATTGAAGTTAATTTTTTTGGTAAATCAGCGTCTAGCTAGTGTTGAGGCTTTCATATTCAGTTTGTGTCGTTAGACGTTTTAACTTTTAAATTTTAGCCAAAACTTGACTTTGGTCAATATTTTTGGTAAACATGCTCAGATTAGAACTCTGTCAGTGTCATTAGCTTCGAAAGGTCATTTTTTATCTAACAAGATGGTTGGTTCAAGTTTTGAGGCTTTCGTTTTTTGTTTGTGCCGTTAGGTGTTTTAACTCTTATGTTTTGGCCAAAATTTGACTTTGGTCAATATTTTTGTGAACGTGGTCAGATGAGAATTCCGTCAGCGTAATTAAATCCAAAGGTCATTTTTATCTAATAGGATGGTTGGTTCGGATTTTGACGCTTTCATTTGTAGTGTGTGCCGTTAGGTGTTTTAACTTATAAATTTTGGCCAAAATTTAACTTCGGTCAATATATTTGATAAACGTGTTCAGATGAGAATTTCGTCAGTGCAGTTAGATGTGAAAGGTCATTTTAGATGTAATAAGATAGAGGGTTCGGGTTTTGAGGCTTCCGTTTTTAGTTTGTGCCGTTAGACATTTTAAATTTTAAGTTTTGGCCAAAATTTCACTTTAGTCAATATTTTTGGTAATCTGCTCAAATTGAAATTTTGTCACCCCGATTAGCCATATAAGTTCAATTTTGGTCTCATAGGATGGTTGGTTCGGGTTTTGAGACTTTTAATTTCAGTCTGCGTCGTTAAGCGTTTTAACTTTTTAACTTTTGGCAAAAATTTGAATTAGGTCAATTTTTTTGGGAAACATGCTCAAATTTGAATTTCGTCAGCGCGGTTAGCTCTGGAAGTTCATTTTTCGTCTAATAAGATGGTTGGTTTGAATTTTGTTAGGCGTTTTAACTTTTAACTTTTGGCCAAAAATTGACTTTGCTTAACACCTTTTGTAAACGTGCTCTAATGAGAATTTTTTCAGCACGATTAGCTTCGGAAGGTCATTTTTATATCTAATAGGATGGTTGGTTCAGGTTTTGAGGCTTCCATTTTCAGTTTGTGCTGTTAGGCGTTTTAACTTTTAAATTTTGGCCAAAATTTAGATTTGGTCAATATTTTTGGTAAACGTGCTCAAATTAAATTTTTTGATATAATGATATGTGTCATATTGAGATTAATTTAACTTGTTTATCATAGATTTTATATTGTTTCATTCAAATATGATTTATAAAATTGATATTAATATTTTTGAATTTATATTCGTGCTCTTAGATTTTTAAATGCAATAAATTAATAAATATTTTACTATTGAATAATCATTTAGTTAATAATATTTTGAACATATTGTCAATCAATTACTAACCTAACATTGAACTTGAATGATATATTACCAACAAACTAACAATCAATTAGTAAATTTATTGGAAAAATAAATAATCAGACTAACGTATTTAAAATTTATTACCAACAAGGGTTGTAGTGGAGTGGTAAGTACTCCTTCATCCTTAACCAAGAGGTCTTGGGTTCGATTCCCCTTGGATACCGAGTTGTGTTTGTTAGGGAGAGCTTTACCCCCCAATATGGGACTTTCCGACGTCTTTGTTAGGGAGCCCTTTACCCCCCAATGTGGGACTTTCCGGTGTGAATCCAGATTTAGTCGGGCTCCAATGTGGGTACTGGACACCGGATGGAAAACCAAAAAAAAAAGTATTTAAAGTTTATTGGTAAATTACCAACATAAATTTTCTGTTACTAAAATTGCCAACCAATTACCAATGTATCTTGAAAAGTTTACTATCAGACACTTGTTGCTATAATTACCAACGTATTACCAACGAAATTAAATAATGCAGAAAAAACTTTACCAACTCCCTTTCAATTCATTAGTAAAGGTACTAACGATATATTAACCAAAAATTAGTTGGTGAATTTACTAATGGAAATTTCAGCGCCGTGTTTCAAAATTTTGTAACATCTTTGGGTGTTTACCAACTGATTTTTGGTTGGTAAGTTTACCAACAAATTAAAATCGGTTGGTAATATTTACCGACGAGCATTTTAGCAACGGATTAATATAAGTTGACATTTGGTTGGTAACTCAATTTGCCAACAAATTTGATCAATTTACCAACAAATTTTTTGTTGGTAATTGGGGTTCCTTTTGTAGTATATATTTTGATTTAATTATTTATCCGACTTTATTAACCAGTAATTTGACTTGGTCGATATATCATGAATTTATGAATTAATCCAAAATTTAATATAGATTTATCAATAAAATTTCACGGTCTACAAATGCCCCCTGCTTCGAGGTTTGTTGCGGTGTCCAACCTTTAAAGACAAACTTGAAGCATTCGTGAAATATTTATTTTTGTATGGAGTCTTTCAAAACTTTCCATATTTGATTCCAATGGAAATTTTTCATAACTTGATTCCAATTGAATTTTCCATAATTTGATTCCTATAGAAACTTACCATAATTTGGTTCCTAGGAAAATTTACCATAATTTGGTTCCTAGGAAAATTTACCATAATTTTGTTTTAAATATGGTTTTTCCATAATTTGTAGGAACACAATTTATGTACTTTTGATTTCTATAAATACACATGCTCTTACAATGATTGATTGTCAACTTGAGGCATACAAAACTCATTTTCGTCACTTTTTTTCAGCTCAGCACGCTTGTGGTAGAAAGTTCATAACTTGTTGTAGAGACATCGAAATCATGATCCGTTTGATGTTCCAAAAACTAGACTCAAAGGAAAACTACACATTCGAAATTCAAAATCCAAACCCTTCTGAATTGGCGGAAATTGATTTTTGAAATTTGCTATTAAATCTGTCTTCTTTTTTTTATAGCTCTATGCAGTCCCACCAAAATGTCTCGATCTTGGTGTAGGAAATTCCGAATAACGAGAGACTTGTTTCTATAGAAACTAGGCATCAAAGTCTACAACATATCCAAAAATCAAGGTAAAACTCTTCATGGATTGTCGATAATAATTTTTTGAAGTTGTTCTTCAATTCTATCATTATTGTTTTGCAGATTGTGGAGTCTCACCAAAAAGTTTGCATCTTGGTGTAGGAGAGCTCGAATGGAGAGCGACTTGATTCGATAGAAAATAGACTCTTAAGTCTATAACCTATCCAAAAATCAAAGTCAAAGTTCTTACTAATTCAATAAAATGGATATTTTTAAAGTTAGAGATCCAATTGACTTTGGACAATATCCATGAGTTCACTTCTCTGCATCTTCCCCGAAGAGCCGCATATTGATTGAGAATTTTGTCATCATCTACATGATGAAAGAACAAGAATCTCTTAAGTCAATACAACCATATTCAACATGACGCGTGCGAGAGCATATGCCACAATTTTCAACATGCTGGTTTCAAGGTTCGTGCAATCGGCATCGTGAGACACATCACTTTTCCTTCTTCTTTTTTTGTAGGTTTACGATGGATCGAAGACAGCCTCAATATCACACCATAAAAATGAGAGGTAATCCATAATTGACGAGGAATCACTTAGTGCATCTTCGTTTTGACAACGAATCATACTTGGTGTAATATTTTAGCGATTGTGGCTTTGGTGGAGACGTACCACACTTAGTGTGTCTTCTTTTGTAATTGCGGCTTTGACGACGAACTACACTTGGTGCATTTTATTTTGCATTTGCGGTCACATATGCTGCATCTACTTTTGTAGTTTCAACTTTGATGATGAACCACACTTGGTGCCTCCTCTTTTGCAATTGCGACTTTAGCAACGAACCACACTTAGCACATCTTCTTTTACAACTGCGGGTTTGATGACGAATCATACGTGGATCATCTTCTTTTAGAGTTGTGGCTTTGATGACGAACCACCATGAAATATCTTTTTTTTTTGCAGTTGCGGCTTCGATGACGAACCACACTTTATGTCTCTGCTTTTGTAGTTTCAATTTTGATGACGAACCACACTTGGTGTCTCTTCTTTTGCAATTGCGACTTTAGAGATGAACCACACTTAGTACATCTTTTTCTACAATTGCGACGTGGATTATCTTTTTTTAGATTTGTGGCTTTGATGAAGAACCACACATGAAATATCTTTTTTTTTTGCAATTGCGGCTTTGACGATGAACCACATTTGATGCCTCTTCTTTTGCAGTTGCGACTTTGACGACGAACCACACTTGATGTCTCTTCTTTTGCAGTTGCGACTTTAGCGACAAACCACACTTAGTACATCTTCTTCTACAATTGTGGCTTTGATGATGAACCACGCATAATGTATCTTCCTTTTCAATTGCGACTTTCTCATTCAGTAATATGAATTTCAAAGTCCTTGAGATTTTTTTTTGCAGTTGTGGCTTTGATGACGAACCACACTTGATGCCTCTTCTTTTGCAGTTGCGACTTTGTCAACGAACCATACTTGATGTCTCTTCTTTTGCAGTTGCGACTTTAGCGACGAACCACACTTAGTGCATCTTTTTCTACAATTGCATCTTTGATGATAAACCACACATGATGCATCTTCCTTTCAATTACAACTTTGACGACGAACCATATTTACTGCATCTTCTTTTGCAGTTGTGACTTTGATGATGAATCACATATGATGCATCTTCTTTTGCAATTACAGCTTTGATGAGAACAACACTTAATGTATCTTCCTCTAAATTGAAGCTTAGCGATGAATCACACTTTGTACCTCTTTCTCTGTAGTTTTGGCATTTGCAAGAAAAAGATTTTGCCGCAGTTTGTCCTAGTTCTGAAGAGGAACTACTTGTCATATTATCAACTCATTAAATCAAACTTCAAAATATGCCCCCATGTCAAAGATAGAGGCTCGCTTATGGCTGCATCAATCCATAAAAATATTTGAAGCAATGATGTTTGATCAAGAGGTGATGCGAACTTGATAATTAAAGACATCCAAGACGAGTTGACAAACCACTTCTTGATGCTTGATTTTTTTATTTCTATTTAGACCTTTTGTATGGGATGATATGTCCATTTTTTATCCCTTCCTTATGATGTGTAAAAACTCTTGCAATTTTGAAGCAATAAAATGTATTTACTTTACACTTCAATGCAAAACATATGATTTTTTTTTCTTCTAATTTTTCAAGGCCACTTATTTCAAGGTTTTCAACCTATTTGATTTTTTGGACCATATAGATTTAAACTCATGAAGGCCAAAAGTAACAATTTGAAGATTTAACTTATTTTCATGGAGCTTTTCTGACTTGAAGACTTGGCTCGCATTTGAGAAGCATCATGATTTGAAAACTTAGCTCAAATGTGAAGAGCTTCGAAACTTGAGACTTAACACGAATTTGATGAGCTTCATGACATGTATTTTAGACTCATGTGTCGAGAAACATTTTGACTTGAAGATTTTTGTTCGAATTTGATGAGCTTTGAAATTTGAAGATTCAACAGAATTTGATGAACTTTATGACATACATTTTAGGCTCGTGCGTCTAGCAACATTATGATTTGAAGATTTTTGCTCGAATTTGATGAGCTTTGAAACATGAAGATTCAACAGAATTTGATGAACTTTATGACATGCATTTTAGGCTTGTGCGTCGAGGAGCATTTTGATTTGAAGATTTTGCTCGAATTTGATGAGATTTGAAACTTGAAGATTCAACAGAATTTGATGAACTTTATGACATGCATTTTAGACTCATACGTCGAGAAGCATTTTGACTTGAAGATTTTGCTTGAATTTGATGAGCTTTGAGACTTGAAGATTCTGCTCCAATTTGAGAAACTTCTTGACTCGAAAACTTAGCTCGAATTTGTTGTGCTTCATAACATATATTTTTTTGACTTGTGCATCAATGAGCATTTTGATTTGCAGTTTAGGCTCGTACATTAAGGAGCATTATGACTTGCAGTTAGACTCGTACGTCAAAGAGAATGTCAACTTACATAGACTCTTCAATTTCGATTTCGGATGAAAACTTGTCCTCATACTCAATGTTAATTATATTTCCTTTGTAAGTTTCGAAGTTGGACAACTCTTGATCTCCATTTGAAGTCATACTCAGTTCCATATCATGATCATGAGTTGCTAGTTCTTCAAACATTTCAGGCTTTATGCCTTACAATATGTAATGAAGATCCCAATGCATACTTTGGATGCATATTTCGATCCCAGAAGTTTCACTGAGGTGATCTTTGCAGTTAAGGCTCAAGCTCCTCCAACGATTTATAAAGTCAATGACTTGTTCATCATTTCTTTGACGGGTGTTTGCAATCTCTATCATGTTCACAACACACCTTGTGCTATAGAAGCGATTGAGGAATTCTTGCTCCATTTGTTTCTAACTATCAATGGAATCGGACTCAAGGTTCGTGTACCAATCGAAAGCATTGCCCTTAAGGGAGCAGACAAACCGTTTGACGAGGTAATCACCGTATGTTCCAACATTGTTGCAGGTTTCAATGAAGTGTGCTATGTGTTGTTTTGGATTTCCATTGCCGTCAAATTGCTGGAACTTAGGAGGTTGATAGCCATCATGTATTTTTAGGTCATCAATTCTTTGAGAATACGACTTTACATATGTGAGAGAAGACTTGGACGTGGACTTAGATTTATCTTTGATAGCCTCTTTGATGAAATCCTTCAATTTGTCATCATGAATTAAACATTTGGCAGATACTTGAAACTCTTTGATGATTGTTTCTTGTTTTGTGAATAACTCTCATTTCTCCCGAGTTTCATGAAGATTTTCACATAATTGGGTGGGTTCTATTTTCTCTATATTCTCCATCATGTTTGTCAACTTGATAATTTGGACGTCTTGACCTTTGATATGCTTTGATAGGCCTTCAACAGTTTTTGTCAAATTTGCGAGTTGATCTTCTATGGTAGAAGTTTCGACCACCATTGTGTGCATTATCATCATAGGTGATGGAGAATAACATTGATTTTCCCAAACATGAGATGCAAACATGTTATGTGGGGTAGATCTCGTACTTAAGACATTATTGTCGGCTGAAGTGAAGGGATTTTTGGATGTAGATAGGCTCAATTGGTCAAGAACCCTCTCGACCATTTTGGTGATGTCTTCTTTTGCAGCTTTTGCAGGAGACTTCACATGTTTTGGAGACAAACCAAAGACAATAGCAGATTCGGATGGCACTCGTGAGGCTTGTTGTCCCAACAATTTGGCTTGGTTCCTCGTGAGAGGTCCCATTCTTCCCGTAGTAACATCGAGGATATTTTTCACAGCGATGCAGAATTTGAATCCATCAATTTTTGTAGATTCAAATGCGAATACAGATTTTGATGCAGATGCAGATTTCGATGCACATGCGGATACGAATATAAATCTAGATTTGGATGCAGATGCAGATTTTGAGTTGATCTTCTTGGAAGCTATCTCAGTGTTCTTGAACTTTGATTTTTGAAGAGAAAAGATGAGAGGTAAAGATTGTCCCACTGGGCGTGCCAATTTGTAAGCGTCTAAAGTTTCAATCCTGAAATACAACAAACTGGAAAGGAAAATAGCAAGCAAACAACAATATTTGTATTTGAATTTATGCGAAGGTTACAATTTTTATAAATTTTTAAAGAAAAGATATGTAATCCTCTAATTCTTCTCTTCAATGATGTTCTTGATTTGTTGGAATACTTGCGGCTCAACTTTTGGAGCGAAGACTTCTTTGTACTTGCGGCTCAACACTTGGAGCGAAGACTTCTTTGTATGTGGAAGACTTGCAGATCACCACTGAAGAGCAAGGATTCCCTATGTATTTCTATGTGTCTTTTTCTTTTTCTTCCTTTCCCCTTTTGGTCTTATGAATACCTCTTTATATAGGCTCGAGCTAGGATTTTGGGGGTATTTTTGTCCAAGCAATTTTGGTCTTTGGGCTTGAAGAACATGAGTTGGGCTCGTTTTGTCAACTTAATGGACTGACCCAAATGTAATTTGAATTTTATTTAAGTCATATATTTTGACTTAAATATTAATCCGACTTTATTAACCAGTAATTTGATTTGGTCGATATATCATGAATTTATGAATTAATCCAAAATTTAATATAGATTTATCAATAAAATTTCACTGTCTACAATGTTATTGCCGTTAAAGTTGTTAGAATGTAACACTTGGAAAACTAGTAGGTAAAACTAAAGCCTTACGTGTGAGTTGTTGAGTTTGATGTGGGGTTTGGAAGTGTAAAATGATTTCCAGAACTTAGGTTGAGAGGTTTAGGGGTTAAACGTCAAGGTACGACCCCCCAAGGACCAATCAAGGGGTCCTTGAGGAGGACCCTAAAGCCTAACCCCTAAAGCTCCCCAAAACTGCCCAAGCTGCCTAAAGGTTAAGACCTACGGATAGGACCTACGGGGCGTAGGTCCATCCACGCCTCGTGGGGGTGCGTCATGGGTCAAGGCCTGGAAAAATGAGCTGCATACCACCCACCCACGATCGGCAGGACAGGGTGTAGATGCACCACGGTCCGTGGGTTATGCCTTCAACATGTCCCAATCTCGGCCTAATGAAGGGTAAGTTGGTAAATTCCTAGGTTAGTTATATTGAAGTAAAGTTGGTTTATATAGCTTATTTATACCTATATAAGTATTTTTAAACCATTGACTAACTTATTTACTACCCAAATCATAACTACCTTTTCTCCAAATATTTCTCTCTCTAAAACCTCCATTGAAGAAGAAGAAGAAGAAGAAGAAGAAGAAGAAGAAGAAGTCAAGGTCTAGGACTTAACAACTCATCTTTTCTACCCAAATTCGCGAGGAATCTTCAATTAAAGTATGGTAGTTTTGATTCATGGTTAGCTTTTCATCCATGAAGCCCTCAAACTTTCAAATTCAAAGTTGGAAATTCTCCAAAACTAAGGATTTTCATTCTAGGTCATGATTCTTTCTCAAACCGGTTTCAATGGTTTAATTATCATATATTAAGATTGAATTGCTATTTTATGGTGGTTTTAAGATAAAATCTCCCATGAATTCATTAATTCTCCATAACCCTAATTTAAGACTATGTAATGTGGGTGAATTGTAGTAAGGTGAATGCTATGCAATTGTTCTTGTAATGATTTAGTTACTTGAATTATGAAGATTGATGTATAATCATGATTCTTATGTACATGCTTTGTGAATATATTGAAAGTAATGTGATAATGACTATAATGTAATGGTGTGGTTGTTGAAAGACTATTCTCACATACACACACTCATGAATGAAGAATGAATGAAGTTTCTATGATTATGTTAATGATGTTGTGTTGATTGAAATGCTATTCTCAATTGTACACTAATTACTGATAATGACATGTTGTGAAAGGTCTTTCTCACAATATGGGGATTCTTAGTTGAAAGGTTATTCTCATCTTTGAATCTATGAGCTATCTTAATGAATGAATATTGGGCTTAAGATGGATGCTCATCTGTGAGTTGAGGCGGGGTATCTAGTAACAATCTTTATATCCCATTTTAATGAATGTTGGGCTTGAGATGGATGCTCATCCATGAGTTGAGGCGGGGTATCTAGTAACAATCTTTATAGCCCATTTTAATGAATGTTGGGCTTGAGATGAATGCTCATCCGTGAGTTGAGACGGGGTATCTAGTAACAATCTCTATATCCCATTTCTAATTAACTAAAGTAATGAATGTTAAGTACTCTGTAGGGAATAATGCTAAGCACCGAGTGGATATTGATTAAGCTGGATACTCATCCATGAGTTGAGGCGGGGTATCTAGTAGCAATCTCTTGAGCTGGATGCTCATCCGTGAGTTGAGGCGGGGTATCTAGTATCAATCTCCTTATTCCATAACTATGTGCCCACATAGATTATTATCTAGTGGATCCACCTAAGCTAAATTAATGGTCCTACCTTAAGCAAGTAGGAATCCCTTATTCGGTGTGGTAACACCGGAATTCCATGATTTGCTCACATGGTCTATGTCGGTTAAGGCTTACCCCCCACAATGAATGATAATGAACTATGGCTTCTCAAGAATGCACTACATATTGTGGGTGGGGTATGATACTTCATCCATGCATTGCACAAGTAGGCTTTGAGAGTAGTCATGGTGTGTTCCTAAATGTTATAATGTCTTATGAAATGAATGTGCTTATAATGATGCTAATGAGAATGTTGACATGAAGGCTAAATATAATGATGAATGCTTAACTTGGATTGTTGCTATGATTTGTTTTCCTTGTCATGACTTGTTAAATAAGAATGTTCCTTATCTATGAGTATTGACTAAAGATGAGAATGAAGAATGGTAAGTATGTTTATGGTGGCCTCAAAGTAGTAGTTAGTATGAGTGGTATTATGGGATGTCATTCATGCATTGCACAAGTATCACTTAGGGTTACTTATGAGATGGTTCTATTTGATATGGTGATGTAAGTATTGACTATGATTGCATAAACTATGACTACTCAAGAAGCTTTACTTGGTATAGATGGGTGTATGGGACTTCATTTATGCATTGAACAAGTAGACTTTGAGGGTGCTTATGGTATGTTTTATTATGCTATGATGATCAATATGTTGAATATGCTTATGTCTTATGTTTTACACTAATGTTCATGATGATTCTCAAACTGGGCATATAGCATGATTTTCAACAAAAATGTCCTTTTTAGCATGATTTTGTGCATGGCTATCATACTTAGTGCATTTTTGTGCTAACCCATATTTCTTCTACATTTTTACAAAGTGTAGGGTTTGGTGATATTAGCTTCCATCCTCGTGGATAGGTTCATAGTAGATCAAGAAGAGAAGTTATGGTGAGTCCTCATACTATCCGAGGGCTTGACCATCATGTCCTTTACCTTTTATTATTATGTTTAGAGCTTAGGTATGGGTTGCGTCCCAAAGTTTTAGTCTTATGGTTCTAGATGGTTTGACAAAGTATACACTTCCGCTCATGTTTATAAAAGATTTCGATTGTAAAAGAAAAAAGTTTTAAATTTCTACACCATATTCTATTGTCTAATGTTACGAATGCTATGAGGCTTGTATGAGGCTCTTCGGAGTCTTGTACGTCGTGTTACGTCCGAGATGTAGGCTCGAATTGTGACATAGAATTTGTTCAACATAGCCAATGGATTTCTCAAACTAATCAAGATAAATTATATTTTATCTTGTGCTATAATTATACTAATGATTTTGTCCAGTTTCCATCATAGACTGTAAACATAAATTTTGTTAAGTTGTGAGCATAAATTTTATACTAATAAGAACGGATGGTTTAATTTGCTATGTAACTCCATACACTAAATCATCTATATACAACTGTGGGTTTAAAGTTGTAATATATAACCACAATTTTTTAATGTAAAATGTTGGTCAATTTAATTTTTTTCACCCTTCGAAAGTGCATTATATGTTAGATAAAATTAGAAATACATAATATCTACATAATAACAAATTTTAAAATTAATATAATTTATTCATATATGTTACTCTATATTATTAAAATTGCGATATTAAGAATTAAGAAACTTGAGGAACATATAAAAATTTCATGTAAATTAAAATTAATAAATGTATTTGTTTGATGCAAGAATAATGGTGTGTATAAGGTTGTGACCTGCTCTCAAAATAAAACAAAAAATATTGTGCACTCAGCAAGGTTTCAAACCCCGGAACTATTGGGTTGAAAATTAGCACCCTTAACCATTGCGCCAAATCAAGAGCTTATATCAAGTGTGTTCAACATTAAATATGTAACCCTTAAATTCAGAATTTGACCTATATAGATGGTGTAATTTTTCGGCGAAGGGTCTTCAGTTGACTATCCTTGGATGGTTATAGCTCTGACACTGGTAATTAGTAATACCTCAATAGAATCGACATGGATTGTGATGCAGTAATGACATTGCTTCATCCTTAATCAGATGTTTCAGATTTGAGTTCTGACTATGAAATTTTTTGTTGAAAGCACCATTACCGAATAGGCCCTGTAGTGCGAAAAACCAACAAAAAAGTAACGTAGAGTAACTTGAAAAGGATAGTAACGTATCAATTGGGAAAACACTTTTGTCTCACAAAGAAAAAGAGGAGAAGACTTTTGTCACTTCATTGTTGGAAGTATTAGTCTAATCTGCATGTGGTTGGAAATATGCTTATGTGTTGAATATTTCACTCCATCAACGCCCACAAATTCTATGTCTCTACTTCAATTATATCTCTGGTTGAAAAACAAAAGTTCCAATTATATTTCTAGCACATGGGTAGTGCAATCTAGGATAACCGTTCTCACACCCACAAAAAATAGTCACGTTTAGTATTCACATCAAATTGTTTTAATTTATTATACTTTTTCCGCACATGGGTAGTGCAATCTAGGATAACCATTCTCACACCCACAAAAAATAGTCACGTTTAGTATTCACATCAAATTGTTTTAATTTATTATACTTTTTCCGTTCATTTTTACTTGTTATTGTAAAGAAAATAATTATTGATATAAGTATTTTATCATACTATCTCTATTAAATGGTGTTTAGTATTAGGTCTTAAAAAATGATTTGGAATAAGTATTTAATATTGAGGGTAAAACATGAAAAAAAATGTCTTTTTTTGATATGTCAAAAGTGATAAATAAAAATGAAAATTTATTTTAGAAATAAGTGGCAAGTAAAAATAAACGAAAGAAGTAATTAACTAATGATAAATCAAGATGATATATAGTACACATGTATAATACATGGTATATCTATTGAGTTATAAGTAAACATTTGTGTTGTAACTTCCACATTTATGTGATGTTTCTCTATCATTTATCATTCATGCGGATCCAAATGGATTGTTACACGCATTTAAAGTGAGCAAATTTTAGGAATAACAAACATAAAAATCATACTAGCATTTTATAGCTACAGTCTTGTTATTTGCGCTCCATAGCAAACTGTTTGCTATGGAGCATCTGATTTGTATAAATCGTTGGCATTTGATTCGCATGCAACTCATTTGTATAAAATCGCAACAATTGTATATGTATATCGATTAGATAATTGTATATATGTAATTACTATGTATATGTATCAATAATTGTGTTTGTATATCTGCATAAAATTTGAATTTGTATATACAATTTTCTCTCGCTTTATACAAACACAATTTATACATTTGTGTTTGTATAAAGTGAGAGAGGCGAGTCAGAGAGTGGCGAGCGAGATTCAGGAGAGAGAGGCGAATGACAAAAAGTTTGTTGCGAATTGAAATTAAATGAAACTGTAACTATAACATTTATTTTGAATTAATAGTTTGCTATAATGCATAATTTTCCCATTAAAGTACTATCATTGAGAAAACAATAAACGAAAAGGGTAAAAAAATGATTTTAGACTGTGTAAATAAAAGTTCTCTTTGTTAATAGTTTGAATGCTCTTTTCCTAATAAGTATATTATTTCTTTTCTTTTTAAACACATTCTTTTCATAATAAAAATATCATAACCCATCCTTAATTTTCATATATATAATATCATAATAATTCATTATTAATTATTTATATAATAATAAAATTCTTTTTCCTAATATATAAAATATGAAATAGTTTTATTTCTCAATATTTTCAAATTGAAAATGGATAAATATTTGTTAATATAATCATTAGTTTTAATGATAAGATGCAAAAATCATAGTGATGTAAAGGAACACACAACTAGGCACCTTTCTTGGATCCTTCCAGATCTTGTTGTTGAGAATACAATTATGTGCTCTTTTTAACGGCTTAAACTTTTAAATGAGATAGTAAAAAATACTTCAACATGGTATCAGAGCAGACACATGTCCAGAGATTAAATTTAACTGTCACCCCTATCAAAAAGAATTTCCATGTACTTAGCCCATGAAAAAAGAATTAGACCCACACGTGAAGAGGCGTGTTGAGAATATAATTATGTGCTCTCTAACCACTTAACTTTTAGATGAGATGGTCACATACTAACACTTATCCATCGGAACATACACCCAGAAGTAAATGAAAATTACGGAAAAGTAAAAGTGTCAACACACAAACCACAATATATACATTTCAGAGCCTGCATAAACAAGATTTGAACATTCATGACATGGATGAACACTGTTCGATCACTTTAAGAAGAAGGCGGAGGAAACAAAAATTGAAGAAAGGAGGCGACATCACTGTTCAGAGTAGCTAACAGATTAGGAACCCTTTACAAGTCTTAGACCCCAAAAAGACTCTACACTGCGCGATTCAAATTTAATCGAGGTTTCAATGTAAGCTTTGGACACCGGATAGTGGAAACCAAAAAAGAAAAAGAATACAGAATTAATAAATTTGATGAAAAGGAAGCAAAAAAAAATAACACAAAACTATAGTCAGAGGCGGACCCACACATTTAGGAGGGGTACACGTGCACCCGCTAACTTCGAAAAAAATCATATGTATATCTATTTTAAGAAACTAGCAGAAACTACGATATACTTAACAGTGCATCCATAAAAAGCATAGTTATGTCCTTGTGCTGTTGGTATAAGCTAGAGAAACTACCTTGAGACCAGGGTTCAAATCTAGCTAAATCCCTTTTTCATTATTAGAGCTCATATTTGAGCTAGAATAATATTGGTGCATTTGAAATCTTCAAATTCAGGTTGACCTTTTTCATTATTAGAGCTCATATTTGAGCTAAAATAATATTGGTGCATCCGAAATCTTCAAATTCAGGTTAACCTCTGAGTATAGAATATAGTAACGTCAATAGTACATTGATTGCGTGCCTATGTCATCCTTTTAACAATCGACTACTATTTATTCATTCATGCACGCAACACATACACACGAATAAATTAATGGAATTCAAGGTTCTTTCTTAATACCCCAAATCAAAAGCAACAAACAAGCCAAATTTTTTTTTAAAAGATTAGCATTAATTTTTACTTAAGGTTATTTGAATTAATAAGGTTATTAATGGTAATGGGATTAGGTTCAATGAAAGTATTAACTTTTATTTAGATAACTTATCTTATCTATTACACAGTATAAAATAAATTTCTAACTGAAAAAGTAAACAATGAACAAAACTTTAAGAAAATGGTCACTCTTGATTCAATATTATTGTTTGTCCTATTTTTTCTTCCTTACTTAGTCACTTCTCACAATAACAATTTTTATGGATTATGTCTCTCTAATGAATCTGACAATCAACCACACCATTATATTGTCCATGCTGTAGGGTCAAAAAATTACCAATCTATTCTTGGGTCATCTATACACAATGCTAGGTTCAATAATTCCAATGTCCCAAAACCATACTATATAATTGTGCCACAAAATAAAGAGCAAGTGAGAGGAGCTATGATTTGTTGCAAAAAATTAGGATTTGAGAGTAGAATTAGAAGTGGTGGACATGACTATGAAGGTCTTTCATTCATTTCTTACAAACCTTATTGCCTAATTGACCTATCTAGTCTCCGAAAGATCGATATTGACGTACAAGAAAAGACTGCATGGGTAGAAGCTGGAGCTACTATAGGGGAACTTTACTACAACATTGGTAATAAGAGTAATACCTTAGGTTTCCCAGCTGGAACTTGTCCCTCAGTTGGAGTTGGAGGTCATATTAGTGGTGGTGGACAAGGAGCTTTGATGAGAAAACACGGCCTCGCAGCAGATAACGTGCTCGATGCCACCACCATCAACGTTAATGGCACGATTCTCGATAGGAGAGGCATGGGAGAAGACCTATTTTGGGCCATCAGAGGTGGTGGAGCAGCTAGTTTTGGGGTGGTTCTATCTTGGAAGTTACAACTAGTCGAGGTACCACCCGTGGTCACTCTCTTCACCGTTGCTCGAACTCAGGAGGAAGGTGCTACTAAGCTTGTTCAAAAATGGCAAAAACTAGTAATGGAATTCCCTAAGGAGCTTTTCCTAAGAATAAACATAAACCCTAAAAAGGACTCTTTAGGGAGACCATCGATACTAGCTTCATTTAACTCGTTATATTTAGGAAGAAAGCATCATCTTCGGAGACTAATGAGAAAGAAATTCCCAGAATTGAAGTTAAAGTCTAAAGATTGTGAAGAGATGAGCTGGATTAACTCAACAATAAGGATAGATAGTTATAGAAAAGATTCAAGAATTGAAGATTTGTTAGAAAGGAATAAGGAAAAGAGACTTACATTTTACAAAACCAAATCAGACTATGTGACAAAGGCTCTTTCAGAAAAAGCATTACAAGGGTTATGGAATGTGTTCAAAAGTACAGGAGATGGACTTGTGATTTTGACCCCTCATGGTGGAAGAATGAGTGAAATATTAGAGGATGCAATTCCATTTCCACATAGAAAAGGAGTTTTGTATAACCTACAATATTTTGCACTGTGGCATCATCCTAACCAAACTGCAGAGAAGATAAAGTTTGATTGGGTTAATGGTGTTTATGATTACATGGGGAAATTTGTTTCAAACCCAAGAACAGCATATCTAAATACAAGGGATTTGGAATTGGGAAGAACACTAACTGGAAATGAGAAATACTCAGAAGCAAAGAGTTGGGGTGAAATGTATTTTAAAGGAAATTTTGAGAAATTAGCTAGGGTGAAATATAGTGTTGATCCAACAAATTACTTTAGGAATGAGCAAAGTATCCCACCTCTTGCTCCATAACTTTTTAAATGAAACATTGTCAAGTTTCTCCTTTGTTTTTAATTAATTAAGGTGCAAATGTTGACAATTTTAAAAAAATACTAACAATTTCATTTTCCACATTGTCCAAAATATGTACAATTGGAACAAAGGCATTGCCCAACAATCCCCAGTAATATCCAAAAGCAGAAATGGCAAAGGTAGACCATATAGAAAGAAAAAAAACTGCCTTTTCTGTACAACTCAACTACTGCAAATTATCAACATCAACAAAGACACAAATGGGCAAGTTTTCAACTATTGCTCTCCCCCAAAATTTTGTTTGTCAATCTTGCACATTCTCCCTTAGGCATCTAGGAGAATATACGAGCCTTGAACAATAAGCGCTGCTCGCAGCTCAATAAAGAGAACCACTTTCTTAGGCAATCAGTTGGATCACATGGATTTGCAGCTGGTGCAACTTCAATGTTACTTTCAACAAGTTCCTCAAACCTGAGAGGAATGAGCCCAATTAAAGCAATTCCAGTGGAGAACTGGAGGTGGAGACCCATTCCTTTGGAGTCGCGTTGCGAAAGTAATGCACAGAAAGAGCTTCGTAATCTCTGAATCCCAACATCTTCATATCCAAAAGCTTCAAGTCCACGCCTGTAAGAAATATCATAGATAAAATGTCGTTTAGTATGAACTGAATAAAACCAAAATATGTAACGCCGCTATAAACATAAAACACAAACACAATTAAGATATAGAAGCATTGAGGTTATAATAACAACCCCTCCATCCAAAGGTCAATTTATTTCATCCAACTGATGGTTCTAAAATAATCAAATGCCCCAAAAAAGTGACTTGTGGTATTCCAACTCTGTTCCCCGTCAATTTCATTCCAAAAGCTGGTTACAAAATCATCCATACAAAAGTAAATTCAGATACCCAACTACTATGTGAAGTTTCATATTTTCTATTGCTGATAAGGAGTACTCTAGCAAATGCAGAATAAGTTTGTTCATTCATCTCTGTAGGCCTAGAAGACTTTTACAAGCACCCCCTCAGAGTTCTAACTCATGTCGCTGACTATAAGGCAATAAAAACCTAATTTTCTTGATATGTAACAATATAATATAAGTAAACTATCCACAAATACGTCTTTTTTTAACTTTATCATTTCCTGTTAATGTCCATAGCAATGTCTTAAAGCTTTTCTCCATTGGAACACCTATAGACATAGATAGGTTTATGCTAATTCTGTCTACCAAATCTATGAAATACTGAGGTTAGTGTAAGTCCAAAAGAGATCAGGCCAATAGTGTCCATTAAAGTTCTTATTTGCGTGAGTGCTATAGCATAGACCAACAATGGGAACACAGTTGGGAAACAATTTGAGTTCGTTCAGTTCCCAGAGCAGATGTACTATGATCAATCAGAGTACATAACTGACAACATATACATGTATGGATGGATGAACTGGTCAAAAAGATTTCTGGATGGCCAAACAAAAACTTATAAACGCATCCAATATCAGCAATGCCACTTATATTGAACTATGGAAAAACTACAGGATAGGGAGAAATATAATAAAGATCAGGATATTATCCCATAAGAAATGCAATGATTTGGTTCATAACAAATGCTGCTTCAATTTCCGAAAGAAAAAGAATACATCATATATGATCAGAAAATGGTAAAAACACAAGTATGCAGCTCAGGCCATCAATAACAATCGAAATGTCAATAGAGCTCCCTCTCATATTTCCCCATTTAAGACATAAGCACTATGTACAAGATGAATGCTGAAAATAATTTAACAAGTTTGGTCAGTTACCTTCCAAGTTGACCAAGAAGAGTAGTAATAGCAGAAGCATTGTGCTCTGTTGAACAATATTCCAATAAATTCAATAGTGGACATGCAATTTTGTCAAACATCCAATCCCAGCTCTGCTTGAGAGATCAAAAATAACAGAATTAGGCAGAAACTTCTGAGAAATGAACTGAAAAGTAATTACCTACCCAAAGCCCCCTCCCCCACCCCCCCACCCACCCACCCTATTGCCCACTAGGAACCGAGCAAGAGAATTATGTAAGATATTATTTTAAAAGGAAAATGTATCTCCAAGAACATCCTCCATTGAGAAAAAGATCCAACAAAAGATGGAGTGAGCATAAAGAAGATTCAAATACAACAATATAGGAGTTAAAAGAGTTAAGAATTTGGGTGGAGAAGTAGTAGGCATTACAACTTCAATTGCTCCCCATAAATGTCTACTTGACGAATCAATTGAGAGAATTTCATAACCACCATGCGACCTAGTCAACAACAACATATCCAGTGTACTCCCACAACTAGAGTCTCAGAAGGGTAGAGTATATGCAAATCTTACCCCTACCTTGGAAGATAGAGAGGTTATTTCCGATGCATATCACAGCAAATCGAAAAAGAAATAACATAAGTGAAGAAATCATGGCAAAATACTATAGAAAGCATGACAAAGCATTCGGAAAAAAGAACAGTTTCTACAACAAAAAGTGTGATAATCGAAGTACAAGAGACAACGGATAGTAACAAAAATAGAAGGAAAAGAAACTACAGGAGAACTACACCTTTCAAGCCCAAAATAAACCACAACCAACTAAGTATAGAGATAAATTGCGTGAGAATTAACTGAAACATTAAAAGGGAACGAAATATAACTCCTATCCAATTAAATGGTGCAATTCCTAATAAGATTCACCTTAATACATTTTGATTTTTAAATGAAATCCGTTTGTATTTTCTTTTGGATTTTCCATCCTTCTGCAAATGTTCAGGATGCAAAAGCACTTAAGTTAACGTGTTTGTAATATTAATATCTCATTTTGAGATATTAGGAATTGGAGTGGATTCAAAAATTTACTTTTAAGAAAGTGTTACTCCTTTTCCATCCAACTCTAAGGTGAAAGTGGGCAATGGGAATAAGACCGAATTCTGGAAGGAAGAATGGCATGACATGAGTAATCTGGAACTTTTGTTCCCTGATAATTACATTCTAGTTCTTTCTCAACAAAGGACCATAGCAGAGCTGTGGACGATACAGGGATGGAACTTCAACTTCAGGAGACAGTTTAATGACTGGGAAGAGATGAGGGTGGCAGAATTTATCAACATTGTTGGAAATTTAATGAACTCCAGACAAATGAGGATGTGTTATGGTGGAAAAGTGACAGTAGAGGCATATTTAAAGTAGGGGCAGCTTACAGGTTGATGGAGCAACCAAGTCAACAGAACCCGACTTGCATGGAAACAAATTTGGAAGTGCAGAATTCCTTATAAAGTGTCATGCTTCATATGGCTGCTAGCTAAGGAAGCAACTCTGACTCAGGATAATGTAATGAAAAGGGGGGATAACCTTATGTTCTAGATGTTTCCTATGTGGGGAAACCTGAGAAACTGTAAACCATCTATTTCTACACTGCAAATATACTCAACAGTTATGGAGGGTGTTCTTTAGCCTCAAAGGCATTTCCTGGTCAATGCTTAGGAGAGTCACTGAAGCTCTAAAAAGCTGGGAGGAGGCAAGTGTACATGCTAAAGACAGAGCTAGATGGAGAATTATCCCTGCTTCAATATGGTGGGAAATCTGGAAAGAGAGGAGTTCTAGCTGTTCTGAGAGTATGGAGAATAGGGTGCAGAAAGTTAAACTTAACTGCATTTTGTTGTTATGTTTTCGGTGTAACCAATTATACTCAAATGAAACTGTCTCTATAATTGATGTTTTAGACGCTATAGACAGAACAGTGAAGTTTGGAGTTCATCTTGTATATAAGGTTTCAGTACAAGCCATGTATTGTTGTGTTGCCAAGTTCAGAAAAACAATAAGAAATAGTGCAGTAATTATTGCTTTTAAAAAATCAGCATTCACTACTGAATGAACAACAACAAACTGATTTTGGCTCTCCTCTTGCAAGTGGGGTTCCTAAATATGGATACTAGAAAATGATGGAAGACAATGTGCAAAATGTTGGAACATTCTATAAGAATGAACAAAAAATCATACTATTCATTTGAAAAACCTTTCTGCAAATTTCTCCAAGCAAAAGGACATCAATACTCGAAACTATGTTTTTTCTTTAGATAAGGTAACATAGTTTTATTAAAATTAGCAAGTCACAAAGAAGCCAGTAGTATGCAAAAGTACTTACCAATGCCTTGTGATAAGATTTTTTTGGGAGGATTAAGTCACTAACTATTGATAATATATTCAGCCAGAACTTCTTAAATTTATAAAATAAATGACACTGTGTTCTGATATAGCAATGTCAATTCATTCAAGAAAAAATATCATATAATAGCACTCAAATCTTCATACTTTCTTTAGACCTAGATCAAGAGAAATAAAAGAGAATCACGAAAGAGGATAGAAATTCACAAGATTACAGAGTATACTAATAAAATAAGAATCATACCATGAAACCTGCAACAAGCTCCACCAGTGCAAGGGTATCAATGAACTGACTTGAATCCCCCAAAGTAACATAGGCTGACTGTACTAAATCTACATTATCTGTGGATTCCTCATTTTTCTTTCCATCACATTTCATTCCATGTCTTGATGAGTTCAATGATTCCATCAAATCCAACCCCACAGCAGAGCAAGAATAACTCTTAAGACTATCCAAGAGTGAGGATGCAACAGCATCCATGGAAGCTGCACCCTCTGAAAAAGGACACTTACTACCTGAACAAATCTTAGGCAAAGACTCAACTGTAGATGCAACACTGGAAAGAGGATTAGGAGATGATCTATTGTTGTGAATAAGCATCACCAATGACTTCACCACAGTCATAGATAAACCATACTCTTTGAGGGTAATATATTTAGAACCACATAGATAGGCAAATATATGTAGAATATTTAGAGCATCAGATCTCAGCATCTTTAAAATGTTGCAGGAAGCCTCACAAACAAAACCAATATGGTTAACCGCGGCACATACTGATGCTAGCAAAATTCCTCCAGTTAGCAACAACTGAGTAGGAGCTGGTTGCTTGCACAAGCTTATACTACGACCATCCAAAATAAGATTGATTCCTGAATTGGACGCAAGCTTTGAATCAGAACTTACAGCATGCACCAGCAATTTGCCATGCAAAAGAAAATCCTCCATAAGGGAAAGTACATCATACAAGTTGCAAGATTCCACAAAAATTCTTCTCATATCTTCATGTGAGAGTTCTGCAAATACGGAAGATAAGGAGTTTCTTAGTACATACACGGTAAAGTTTTCCAGGAAACATCTTAATCTAAATAGACTAAAGGCCAAGAACCTGCATATATATGCTGAGCAACAGAATTTATGAAAAGGATCAGGTCTCTCTGCCAATCATCTCCAAAGGATCTCTTTGCAGTATCAGAAATGTAGAGAAGTAAGAGTGAAAAGAAGACACATGTCTTCTCCCTGAAAAAAGTGGGAAGGGATAAAATGTTAGCTCCTGTTTCATTATGAACATATCAAATTTGAAAACATTTGCTAGCTAATGAAGTATAGGCATAACACTTGACATGGACAAGGACGAGAATGCACATAAACTAAGAACATCCTACATGCCTAAGAATGACAATTTGGCCGAAAGCATCTTGAACTCTTGCAAACAGCTTAAAATATGTAAACACTCCAAACCGCTATATGAAATAAGGCATCCAGAAAAAAGATTAGAAAAACCAATCTAGCATAATTTATCAATAAAATTATATAAACCTCCATATATTATCATCACAACCTAATAACAAGAATAAAATTCAATTTCCATCTTGTAAATCATCCTTTCTGTTCAAAATCAATGTGTGCCCTGTGAGAAATATAGGAAAAAATATTATTGAATTGTTGTCGTGTCTACATTATTACATTGAGATCCTATTTATAGACACTAGAATACAATCATTTACCAAGTAGGATACTATTTACTATTTCTATTCCTATTCTAAATAGGATTGTATAAACCTATTCCTATTCTAATAGGATTGTGTAAACCTATTCCTATTCTAATAGGATTGTGTAAACCTATTCGTGTTCTAATAGGATTGTATAAATCTATTCATGTTCTAACACTCCCCCTCAAGCTAGTGCATACAATTCATGTACCTAGCTTGTTACATACGTAATCAATACGAGGACCAATGACGGGGCTTGGTGAGATATCTGCATGTTGAGCAGTCGACTTCACAAACATGATAATCAATCTCAATGTGCTTGTATTCTCATTAAATACGGGATTTGATCCATAATGTCAGTCAATCTCAATGCGCTTAATCTTCTCATGAAATACTGAATTTGATGCATAATGCCGAGAAAACACAGAGTGACAAAATTACAGTGTTGAACTTCCCAAACCGAACTTGCAAAGACTGTGTCAGACCATAGAGTGACTCACATAATCGACATACAAGGCTACTAAACTCCCCCTAAGCAACAAAGTGTTCAAAATCTAGTATAAAGTATATGGATCATGTTAGAATCAATAGATGAGTCGATATTAAACAAGTCACCAAAAAACTAGCCGGAACATGCTCATATGTAGGAGTATTAGATTTGATGGCTAAAAGTGGTCACAGTCTAAGAAATAAAATTATATGGGTAGGGTCGGAATGATGTCACGACCAAACTAGAAAATAGAAAATATATAGGATAGTTCGAATTGATGGAACGACCCCATTGAAAAATAGAAATAATATGGGTAGGGTTGGAATGATGGTAGGACCCTACTGAAAAAGAAAAATTATACGGGTAGGGTTGGAATGATGGCACAACCCTACGCAAATCAGATTTGAGGAGTCATCGGAAAGACGAATGGAACTATGCAAATCAAATTTGAGGAGTCACTAAAAAGACACATGATGCTATGCAACTCAGATATGAGAAAATAGTTCGGAAAAATCCACGGTACTACACAAATTAAATATGAAAAGTAGTCCAGAGAGATGGACGTGCTACACAAATCAGATATGCAAAAAAGGAAGTCACCGGAAGGATGGCACGGTGCTTACATAAATCAAATATGAGAAAATAGTCACAGGATAGATACACGGTGACCCAACTTTTGCTAACATAATTGTTGGCCATACATGCGACATATATGAGTAAACACCACCCACCGGTAGCGGAAGCTCTTTGATTTTCTACCAAGATTGTAGAGGCTTTGATACCATGTGAGAAATATAGGAAAAAATATTATTGAATTGTTGTCGTGTCTACATTATTACATTGAGATCCTATTTATAGACACTAGAATACAAGGTAAGTAGGATACTATTTACTATTCCTATTCCTATTCTAAATAGGATTGTATAAACCTATTCCTATTCTAATAGGATCGTGTAAACATATTCCTATTCTAATAGAATTGTATAAACCTATTCATGTTCTAACATGCCCAAAGAGCAAGTGTTTTTCAATTGTTACAAACAGGCACAGTTTATGAGCTTGGGATGTCAAAAGATTGTGATTCAAGAATACAGATTAAGGTTTTGGGAAGATAACTTGGTTAGGGAATGGAAGCCTCAAACCCTTGTTCCCAGATATTCATCACCTAAACCAACAACAAGAGTCGACTCTTTATGAAGTTTGGTCTGAACATGGATGTAACCTTACCTACAGAAGACTGATGCAAGAGTGGGAGGTGGAAAGTTTGGCTGAATTTTTTATTTTTTATGACAAGGGAAACCCACAGCCGCTATCATTTGGGTGCGCACAGGGTAAAACCCCCGCTCCTATGCAATAGCTCACAAACCACCTAGGAGAGGTAACCCACACTAGGCAAGCCTGGTGCGACGAGCTCGACCCAGAAGGCAAACCCCTTGCTTTCGCTAGCAAGGGGTTTCGAACTTGAGACCTCCAACATGGAAGTCCCAAGCTCAAACCATTGGGCCACCCCGAAGGGTAAGATTGGCTGAATTTTATGGAACACTTGATCAGTTCTTAGGATTCAAGGAAGGAGAAGACACTCTTAAATGGAAATGTCATAATAAAGGTTTATTCACTGTTAGTTCTGCATATAGAAATATGAATCAGATGGGATCCCAAGTTAACTTTCTGCCTTGGAAGCTTATATGGAAAGGTTAAAATACCATATAAAGTGGTAGTTTTCACTTGGTTGGTGGTGAAAGAGGCTGTACTTACACAAGAGAATCTTATAAAGAGGGGAATACAAATGTGCCCAAGATGTTGTTTTTGTGAGCAGGTTGCAGAGACAATTAATCATTTGTTCTTACATTGTAAAGTGGTTGGCCAGCTGTGGAATTTGTTTACTAGCTTCAGAGGTATAAGTTGGATTGTTCGAGGGAGAACAGGACAGGCTCTAGAAAGCTGGAATATGGAGGGCAGTGGCAGCACAGACAAGAGTAGATGGAAAATTGTCCCAGTAGTTATTTGGTGGACCATATGGAAAGAAAGGAATTCTAGGAATTTTGATAACAAGAGCAGCCCTCTGCACAAGATTAAAATGAACTGCATTATCACTTTTTGCTATTGGTGCAGTTTAGAGTATATAGATGACCCTGTGGCTATTGTAGACATTCTAGGGTCCTTATAAAGATGAAGGAGGATCTAGGGATAGTTTTCTTTTTTCTTCTTTTCTGTTCTTTATCTTTTGTTTATGCCCGACACACAAGTGTGGAGGGAGGATATGATGTAAATTTTTGGATACCAGCTTTGAACCGATGATTGATATACAAATGTTACCTTTATCAAAAAAAAAAAAAAGAATACAGATTAAGCTTGGACATAATCAACAAAGTAATACCCCTATTTTAACGTTGACTAGAAAAAGTTAATATTGTCCATCCATTATTCAATTGATGCCAAGTACTTCTACATGTGAGCTAACTAAGCCTTCTAATTTCTTAGTACCAGTTGGAAGTAAAGTTGAGCAGAGTAACATCATTGTGTCATATTACAAGAACAAACAATATAGATACTAGTAAGGTACTTCTTTTTGGGATAAAAGCACATGATTCTCGGATATCCCACAACCATGAAGAAACATGAATACCAAATACAGTACGAGCATAAAACTTATGGTGTGAGACATCTAAAAATTCAGTCTGTCAAGTGACATTTTTGAATATTTCATTCATGGCCATTTGACCTTAGGCTAGATCTTATTATCTCTTCTCTCTAATACGTGCAGGCATTGGGCTAAATCCTGCCTTCTAACTCTTAGGGTGTGTTTACAAATCAATGTGTAATTAATAGGTTAGGCAATTACTGGGTAGTAAGAACACAACCTAGTAATTTCACAAAAAAAAATTGTATAACATAATTACAGAGCAACTCCCTGAGTCATTGGTTGCACAAATGTACTTACATAGTTAGTAATTTTTAATTTTAAAAGAGAAGTGAAGTAAACCTTATTTTAGACTAACAAGTAAATAATTTTAAATTGTATGACAAATATACGTATGTCCAATACGCAAAGTAAGCATGAAACCCAACTCAAAATAGAATAGCTTAGCTTACTCATTTGAAATTTCTTGAAGATTCAAAAGAGTGACCAGAATACTCCTAAGAGAAGTATCTGATGATGCTGTGCATTGAGCAAGACAACGGCTGGTAGCATGGTAAACACTTGAAATGCTGTTCTCATCATTGTTATTTGAAAAGATGACACAATACTTGGCAAACCCATCCTGTAATGAGACGACTCTCCTCTCCGATGAAATCTGCAACCCCTCACTAGTAGGAGCAGCTAGGTCTGACCTGCACAATGCTTCCAATGTATCTGAATAGGAACTGCAGGATAACTTGCAAGCTGTGTCAAGGTTTAATCTCTTAGATGAATCAACATGATCTTTTTTCTCGGGTAATGATGATTTTTTTGGAGGATCTATTGTAGGGTGTTTTAACTGGTTAGAATTGATGACATCAAAATTGCCTGATGAAGCCACAGTCCCCCTTGCATTTGAGTATCCCTCATATAAAGGTGTGTTAATCGGGACAAGTTCCACACTGCTGTGGTACTGAATCTCAGGAAGTGTAGGCGATAAAGGCCTTTCAATGGCTAGACGATAAGACTCTTCATCTGCATCATTATCCAAATTCAGAAGCTTCATATAACCACCATTGACAAGTTCATCAATAGCCCCCAGATCATCGTCTTTCCCATCCTTGTAATCCTGGGCAGTTTCTGGAAGGCTATAATCGTTCGTAGATGGATGTGCGCAGACATCAGATTTGACACCAGAACTGTCGAACTTTGTCTTTGCCACACTATTACTGTTTAAAAGCTGCAGGCCTAGTTCACAAGATGTTTTTCTCTTCTTGGTAGATCTAAAATGTTCGCTGAACGAGTCATGCTGCATGTCAGCTACCAAATGCTTTTTCTCATCATGAGGTCTATCTGTTCTACTATTTAACATACCATCATGTGAAGAGATATTTTGTGACAGCTGTCTTTGCCACTTGATACCCTCGGAATTCAAGTTTCCATTATATTCAATGGCATCAATAGATCTGCTCACCCTCTTATGATGTGAGGCTCTCCTCTCAGTATAAATACAACTTATAGGACCCTTGACATTACTTTCAGCAATTGCTACAACATTCTCGTTGCACTTTTTTCTTGCATCTCCAGATAAACTTGATATGGTCGGTTCTATGTCCAATTTTCCTTCAGCTGATTTAGCTGATGTTGTGATAGAAGCACATCTTTCCTGTGAGCTCACCAATAGCCTATCAGAAAAAGATGCTGAACTGGAATTCATGGCAGAACTCTGTAACACATTTTTGTTGGAACCTCTAAGCAAAGGCTCCAATTTAGAGTTAATACCTGATATTGATCCAGGGTTGTTCCCTCCACACTTAGGAAGCGAAGGTACACTACCTTTTATCTTTTCCTTAGACGGATCAGACACTACAGCAGCTAACTGCACCGAATCATTCCCAAGGTGGCAGTGCATATCACAAACTTTCAAACCACAATAATTGTTTTTCAAGTTGAAGCTGCAAACCTGCACATCAGGAAGATCATATCATCAAGAAACCATATAAACATAGTTTGCATCAATTTAATTAGAGGAGTTGAAGGAATAAAGACAACCCAAAAATAAATTAAATGGGTGTTTATGTGAAAATGGAGCAGGTATAGAGGACTGAGCTCTTCTGCACATATCATATACTATTTTCAAATTTTGCTGAGCATTCTGCAAGTGTGCATGACTTCAAAAAAAGTCAAAAAAAAAAAAAACTATTTTAATGAAGTTCAACAAATTCTTGAATAATGTTAAGATAATTGTTCAAACAGTCACAGTTTCTGTTTCTACCAACTCCAGTTCTGGTAGAAAATTTCCCTATAATGCAGAATTCCCTAAGGTTTCTTGAGAAAAACTTAATCAAAAACACCCTCCTTACTATATAAGAGCTTTAACAATATCAAGCACGACAGAAACAAACCTTTTCCAGGTCATGCTCATCATCTTGTAGGAAGCAACCATCCAACATATTTAGACGTCTTAAGAAGTGAACAACCTCCTGCTTTATGCTAAGTAGATGTTGCTGTTGTATAACATTATTATGAGTTTTTTCTAGCTTATCTACTTTTATGGCATGCTTCACCAGCTTCTTTTCAAACTTCAATTGCTTCTTCAACAGCTTAAGTTTACCAGTTTCCACATGCACATTACTATCAGATGCGTGAAGAGGACAATCAACTAATGACCTTGCAGAAATTAGCTTTTTAATTTCCTTCTGCAGTTCTTCAACCTGTTTTGTGTAATTTTTAACCACTTCAGATAGCTGATCAGCACGATCTTTTTCTTCGGATGCCTTTTTTTTATATGCTTCTGCAGCCTTTCTTTGCTTTTCCACTTTTTTCATCTCTGATTTAACACGCTTTTTCTCAACCACCACCTTATGTTCCATTTCCTGGAGCTTTCTTTGGGCTGCATCAGAATTAGGAGCAACATCTACCATGGTAACATCTCTATCCACTGCCACTGGACCAAGCTCAGATGATAATTGAGCAGTTCCCGCAGTTGTCCCTTCACTAGATACGATGTTAACCATTTTACCAGATGACATGAGTTCACCAATCTCCTTCTTCAAATTATCAATTGTTTGTCTATGCTGTTCCAACTGCCGAAATAGAGCAGTAGCACGACTTTTTTCATCCATCGCCATTTTGTGGTTGGCTTCTGCAATCTTTTTTTGCTCTACAGTTTTCATCTCTGCTGCATCTGCACGTTTTCTCTCTTTAGATGTGTTTTCTCTTTCTGCCTCCAGCTTCTTGTTAGCATCTTCAAACTCCAAAATCACCAAAGCTAACTTCGATTTCACTTGATCAGCTTCTTTTTTCAGATTTTCCAAACCAAGCCTATTTACTTCTGCTCTTTTCCTTTCAGCATCAGCATGTCTCCTCTCTTCATCAGCCCTTGCTTTTTCACCCTTCAATTTTGTCCTCAAGTCGTCTGCCTTTTTCCTCTCCAACACAGCCTTCTTTTTCTCCGACTCTGCTCTTACTTGTTCTTTCTCAGCAAGCTCCTTCAGTTCATTTACCTTTGTTTCCCTCTCAGAGAGATGCTCCTTAAGCTCTCTAATTTCTCTACCTCCATCATCAGCAACCAATTTTTTCTTCAAGGAGAGAATCTCATTCTTCAACTCAGCAACTTCACTCTCTAAAGAAACCCTTAAAGCAGATTCCTTTATTTTTTCCTCCTTTTCATTGTTTGCCCTAACTTTCTCATCCCCAAGATCTGGGAAAAATTAAACAAAATATAGCAGCAAATCAATGTGTGTCAGTTCCAAGAAATCAAACAAAATAAAGTGTCAAATCAATGTATGTCTCTGACAAAAAACAAGGCATGCAATCAACAAGGGGCACAGACTCTCACTACCAAAGTTAAACAAGACCAAAGAATGTAAGCTTCTAACTAAACAGTATTGTCGCTTGTGTTTAGTATGCAGGTACGCACCAAGTTTCTATGACACCAATCAAGATGACGTGTTTAAATTCCTAGGCACTTTCTTAATGAGGTGGCTGAGCCACCTACAGACACCTTTATGAATTCAACAGGCAGCCAGTGTATAGTCAAAAGTATTGGTAGCATTTTCTTTAACAAAAAGTGGAGTTCCAGCGAACTTGAACGCCTGGACTAATTCACCAGGCAGCCTGGCATGGTCAAACTCCTAGACATTAATTTCCAGTGTTTTACTTCTTTTTATTTAATAATTTACGAATTTCTCAGTGCTTCTCTTTTAATTTAATACTCAAAAATCTCATATTCAGAAATTAAAGGGGGTGTGAATCTAAAGGGAAAGTAACTATACCTTTCCTGAGAGACAAATTTTCTGCTTGCATTTTGGAGACTTGTACCTCATAAATGGCGACACCTTTACGAAGAGCATTTCTTCCATTTTCAAGCTTTGTGTACCCATCTTTCAATTTACTGTACTTGTCTTTCCACTGCAAAGACAATCCAAAATCAGCCAAAAATCAACAGAAGAAGTATATAGAAATGTTAAACTTGAATACTTACAGCAATGCAACAGGGATTTGTAAGGTCTTCTTTTATCATTACATCATCCGCGATTGATTCCTTCATAGTTCATACAAATATTAGCTTAAAATAAAAAATCTAAAGAAACTTATGCATACACATGGAAAGTAGGGCCACATAAATCCCTTGACTAAACCCTAGAATTCAAAAGGTTCACTCAACCGCCATTACAGCTAACTTAAATCCCCTTCGCTAAACCCTAGTTTCGAACTATTAAACTTCAGAAGTGGCCGGACACAAGCATATAAATATCAAGTCGGTTCGGGTTTTATCATCCACACAGACGCAGCGGATATCAAACCGGGTCGGATATGCCATTATCACTGAGGGCTGCTGAACTCGCACGGTTATCAACTCATATAAGGAGTTTCCCTTATTTCTATTACTAGTAAAAAAAAACCCGTGCTGAGCATGTGCCCAATAGTGCAGGTTAGTTGTTTCAGCTCATATAAACAACAATAAAAAGCATCATTTGACCAATACTAGATTAACTACAAAATCTACATGGAAAATTTGGTATCTCAGTTACCAACAAATAAGATACATCAATTGATTCTATACATTCTTCTCCGAGTACCATTTTCCATAAATTTTTACACAACCTGATTCTTGTTTTTGACAAAGAATATGTCTGTTGCACATCTGGATATATATTTTTTTTCATCTTTAATATACAACCTTCAGGCAAACAGTTGTTCATATTCCCTATTCAATAAAGGTTGGATTTAATGCTTCATATTCCCTATTCAATAAAGGTTGGATTTAATGCTTCCCATGAGCCACACTTGTATTCCATTTGCAGCAATATATATTTTCAATAATAGAGATGAATAAAATGACAAACAACAATAAACATACTTATATATAAATAATTAAATTACTACCAATAGTCTTAAAATTACTCTTATTTGTCTAATCAAGACTACCTAATACTTTATACTTCTATTTTCCTTAGATTAGAACAAATAAATTTTCCACTGTTAATGAAAAATTCTACTTCCTCACTCCCAAAAACAAAAAAAAAGAAAAAGAAAATAAGGGTATTGAACTATTGATAGAGAAAAAAGCATAAAGTAGTGGGACTTAAGTTTACGATAAAAATATGAAATCTGCTTAAAACCCAGTTCCTAAAACCCCTAAAAATTGATATTGGCGGAGAAGAAGACAATCATATTAATTCCATTAATAAATATGCAGAATGAGGTTCACTGTCATTCAGATAATTGCCATTTCAGGTGTATTTTCTACCGTTTCTGGCAGATAAAATTGAAAGCGCACAGATATTGTGTAAAAACCAACATCTTTTTGCAAGAAAATTGAAATACAACAAAGAATCATATACTAAAAACAATATGTATGGAGACAAGGTAGTACCTCAAGTCACAGATGTGCTTCAATACAAAGAATTCAATTTTGTACAGAGAAACTGAGTAATATGTGGAAAGAGGGATTCATATGAGCAATGTCATCTATTTGTGGGAAAAGCAAAAGTTAGGGTAGCTATGGACAAAGTTTAAAATATGCTTACATAATAGGGGTTATAGGAGGTACAAATATGCACAGTAGAATACCTAAAATACCCTTTGTAATTTATTTATGTTAAATAAGGATAAAATGGGAATCACTCAAATTTATTATCGAAATTTCTAGAATATATATATATATATAGTTATGAAACTAAATAAAATAATGAGAAGAAAGTAGGGAAAAGACTAAAGAGAAAAGACTTATTATATCATATTTAGAGATTCACAAATCCGATTTACAATGAAGTAAAACCCTTTTATTTATAGGGAAAAGCTGACTTAGTCCCAGGTAGGATTCCTAACTTTTCTCTAATGGACTCTTCACTATAATACAAATATGTTTATAACACTCCCCTTGGATATCTATTTGATAGATTACATGTCTGGTTAAAAACCTTACTAGATAAAATTCAGTGAGAAAGAATCTAGTGAAGGAAAAAGAGTATACATATCTAATAATATGCATTATGGATGCATAATTAAAACCCTTACAAGAAAAATCCAATGGGACAAAACCTTGTGAGGGGGAAATAGTACATCGCGTATTAACTGCCCATAATGTGAACATTAGTCCAAAAACATGACCTAAGATTGTGCACCATCTTCTCGAAAGGTAAAGTTGGTAGAGACTTGGCGAATAGGTTGTAACAACCCTCAAAATAAAGTAGGATAAAGTAGAGCCTCACATGGGTTTTATGCATTAATAACTTGTTAAAATAATGAAGAATAGCCTTTTTAGTCAGTTTTAAAGAGTTTGGAAGTCAAATGTCAAGGGACAACCAAGACGTTCGAAAACTAGTCTTTTGCGTGTTGGTGTGTTCTAGTATGTTCATGTTTTTATGTGTTGTTTGGAGTCTAAAATCAGTGGAGGTGACCCTAGTGTCTTAATAAATATTTTTAGGGTCAAAACGTTCAGATACAATGCCCCGGGGGCCACCCTAAGGGTCCCCGAGGAGGACCCCAACCTTGGCCAAGCAAGCTGCCAAGGCAGCTTGAAGTTGTGCTTGGAGGGAGCATGTCCGCGTTGCAGACTAGCTCCACCAATGGGTCAAATGTTTGGTCTGCGTCGCGGACATGTCGCGGACTCTACTGTCTCGAATTTAATTTCCAGAAAACTTGTGGGAATACCTCCGCGTCGCGAACTTGATTCCCGACGAAATCTGCGAAAATAAAACTCAAGTTTGACTTATTTAAAATGTCCAACTAAGTGAGGGGTAGTTTGGGTACTTTGGGAATTATTATAAACGATTATTCTACCTATTTTAGGGTATTTTAAGTTGGTTAAAACCCCAAAACCTAAAATTAGACCCCATTCTTCAAATTGACCATTCCCTCTCAAAATAGATTCTCTCAAAAACCCCATTGAAGACCTTGATGAAGCTCAAGCTAGAAGATGGGTTTTCAAATGATTTTTTCTTCAATTTCATGGGTCTTCAATAATTAAGGTACGGTGACTCTTGATTCTTGAATAACCTCTCATTCAAGGAGTTCTATCAAAGATTTTCAAAAGTGATTCAAAGACCAAAATTCCCAATTTTCAATCTAAACATGGGTTCCTTTTCAAACGATTTTCTAAATCATTCTATTGATGAATTGATGTGGAATTAGTGTTTTTAAGACAATTTTCAAAGGAATTCTTGAAGAACCCATGATCCCCAAATTCTCAAAAATTGGCCTATGATGTGGGTCTTTGTGAATATGATCTCTATTGGTGAAATTATGTTTAGATTAGATTGTATTGATGTTTCTTATGGTTATCTATAATTATTCATGTTGAATTGTTGGTATATTGATGAGTTGAGGATTATGGCCTTATGGGCAAAGTTATGGGTTGATTCCTTTGTCTATGGAATTGTACTTAGACTATGTTTATGATATTGAATTACATTGTTGATTCCTATTACTACCTATGTCAATTGATTATGAATTGTTGAGGATTGATCCATGGTGATCATGGCTTGGAGAATTGGTAAGTTGACCTAACTTCTAGTCCATAGTATGAGAATTTATGTTGTGTGGTTTGATCCACTTATGGTGGAGGTGTTCACTTCTTGTCTATCTATGCATGTTGAGATCATGGCCTTGAAGGCAATAGATGTGAAGTGAATTGATGATTATGATGCATATGTTTATGAAGTTATGCTATGAAGGTTATGTATGAAATCCTCAATGCTAGCATGATGTTTAAAATGTGTTGATGATGAGGAGTATAATGTGAATGATAATGTTAGGGATAAGGTGTGGTCTACATGATTGATTATGTTAGGTACTATTGTGGAATGACCCCTACCTATATGACCCCTATATGAATGTTTGATCATATACATGTTAGGAGTACCTATTCAATGTTGAATATGTCCTTGTCTCCTATGATGAAGTGTGGGTGTGTGGTCTAGAATCCCTAAGGGATTTATATGTGAATTGCTCATGAATTGGGGACATTGTGAATGTGTTGTGATCCCGTTAAGGGAAGAACACTCAATATTAATGTTGTTTCTAATATGTCACTATGAGGACCAATATGCACACACACACTCTACATGTATATCTATGAATATGATGTGTTATGGTGTCTATTGAGAGGTGAACTCTTATATGCACCCTTACATCTTATTATACATGCAAAATGTATGATTAACAAAGTATGAATATGTGTTGTATAAAGGTGTTTATGTGAAAGGCTTTCTCACATATGTACACACATGAATGAATGAATAAAGTTATGATAATCTAGTGAAAGTGAGTCTCTTGAAAGGTTTCCTCAATTGTACTCTAAACTAGACTTTATTATGAATATGGTATGATTATGTGAAAGGTCATTCTCGCTTAATGTAGGTTCTATGATGAAAGGTCATTCTCATCTTAGAAATCTTTGAGCTATATGATATGAGGGATTAAGTCCCTAAAGCCTACTTTATGAACTAATGTTAAATAAAGGCTTAAAGATATTTAAAAAGGGAGTTGGAGCTTAGCATCGAGTGAACATGAAAAATGAGAGTAGGGACTTCACATTTAGCAAGTCCGGCTTCCCACAAGAGAACCTTCACGTTTAGCAAGTCCGAGTTCCCAACATAGATGTTCTCTCATGAGATGGAAACCTTCACGCTTAGTAAGTCAAGGTTTTCTAGTAGCAATCTCCTTGTTCCATAACTGCGTGGCCCCGTAGGTCTTAGCTTAGTGGATCCACTATATAGCTATTATGTATGTAGGTCCTACTTTGGCAAGTAGTACGTTCTCTTTTCGGTGTGGGAGTAGAACACCGGATTCTATGTAGCTCACATGGTTTATGTCGGTTATGGCAATGTCTCCCAAAAGTTAAGAAATGAACTAAGATAAGAATATGAACTCTAGTCATGATTTCTTGAAGAGTTACTTAGTGTAGGTAGGACTATGGACCCTACTTATACATTGCACAAGTGTACTCTAAGGGAGGTTATGATTAGGCTCTTTATGTAATGAAGACTATGGTCTATGTATGTTAATATGAAAGTGTAACACCCCGAAAATTCTATGACTTAAGTTAGAGCCTCACCTTATGAATAATGACTTAAAAATAGTTAAAATGATGTGTATAAACCTAAACTAATGTAATTGACTTGGTTTGGAAGAGTAAAAGTCTAAACGTCAAGAAACGACCATGACATCCGGAAACTAGAGAAGAATGTGCTCTAGTGTGTCCTTAGGTTTTGGGCAGGTTTAGGTGTGTCGTATGATGGTATAATCTTGTAAAAAGGTTTAAAATAGGTAAATATATGTTCATAGGGTCAAAACGTTCGAATACGACTCCCCGGGGCCACCCTAAAGGGCCCCGAGGAGGACCCCAACCTTGGCCAAGCAAGCTGCCAAGACAGCTTGCAAATTGCACTTGGTAGGAATAGGTGCGCGTCGCGGCCTTGATCCCCCAAGGAGAAAAAATCTTGTTCGCGACGCGGTCGTGTCGTGGACTCTACTGTCTCGAAATTTAATTCCAAATATCTTCAGGGAACATCTCCGCGTCGCGGACTTGTTCTGCGACGAAAATGCAGAAATTCAGAAATCTATTTTTTTACTTCATTAAAGAGTCCATTTAAGTGGGGTATTTAGGGTACTTTAGGGGACGTGTATATAATGATTTTAAAGTCAATTTACCTCACTTTTGTCACTCAAACACAAAACCCCAAAGATCTAAACCTAAAGTTCCTCCTTCTCTCTACTCTCTCTCTTCTCAAGAACTCCATTGAAGAAGATTGGAACTTCAAGAAGAAAACCAACTCTCCAAGGTTTCAACTTGGATTTTCGTGGTTAATTCGTCAGTAAGGTATGGTTGCTTATCACTCTTGGGATTCCTTTCCCTAAGAGGCCCTTTCAAGATGAATTTCAACATCTCCAATTTCTAGGTTTCAATCCAAAAACGTGGGTCTTCTTTCTAAAGTGAAATTGATGTTATAAAATGACTTTGATTGATGTTATATGAACAATTATGGATGAATTTATGTTGTATTGGTGGTTTCTTGAAGAATTCCCCATGAGACCCATGTTTCTCCTTCTTTTCCTAATTCTAACCCTAGTTTGTGTTGGATATTGATTGAAGGCTATGAATTGAATGTGATGTTATGTAATTCATGTTTGTATGATGATTCTACCCTAGGTTATGTATAATTTCTATGAAATTAGTGTTGAGTCTTTGAATGAAGCCTTGAAGGTTATGAAGGGAATATGTCAATTGCTTATATTGATGTTGATTATGTTATTACTTCATGAATTACCTTGTATTATGTATTGGTTATGAATT